>NW_027469507.1:0-117889 GCF_051020765.1 Lasioglossum baleicum | reverse complement strand
CCTCTCGCACGTGTTTTTGCTCGACTAGGCATGCGCATCCCAAAAAACCTGCGCATGCGCATCCCAAAAAACCTGCGCATGCGCATCCCACAAAACCTGCGCATGCGCATCCCACAAAACCTCGCACGTGTTTTTACTCGACTAGCCTGCGGGATTCATCCTCTCGCACGTGTTTTTGCTCGACTAGCCTGCGGGATGCATCCTCTCGCACGTGTTTTTACTCGACTAGCCTGCGGGATGCATCCTCTCGCACGTGTTTTTGCTCGACTAGCCATGCGCATCCCAAAAATCCTGCGCATGCGCATCCCACAAAACCTCGCACGTGTTTTTACTCGACTAGCCTGCGGGATGCATCCTCTCGCACGTGTTTTTACTCGACTAGCCTGCGGGATGCATCCTCTCGCACGTGTTTTTACTCGACTACCCTGCGGGGTGGATCCTCTCGCATGTGTTTTTGCTCGACTAGCCATGCGCATCCCAAAAAACCTGCGCATGCGCATCCCACAAAACCTGCGCATGCGCATCCCACAAAACCTCGCACGTGTTTTTACTCGACTAGCCTGCGGGATGCATCCTCTCGCACGTGTTTTTACTCGACTAGCCTGCGGGATGCATCCTCTCGCACGTGTTTTTTGCTCGACTAGCCTGCGGGATGCATCCTCTCGCACGTGTTTTTACTCGACTAGCCTGCGGGATGCATCCTCTCGCACGTGTTTTTACTCGACTAGCCTTCGGGATTCATCCTCTCGCACGTGTTTTTACTCGACTAGCCTGCGGGATGCATCCTCTCGCACGTGTTTTTGCTCGACTAGCCTGCGGGATGCATCCTCTCGCACGTGTTTTTTGCTCGACTAGCCTGCGGGACGCATCCTCTCGCACGTGTTTTTACTCGACTAGCCTGCCGGATGCATCCTCTCGCACGTGTTTTTACTCGACTAGCCTTCGGGATTCATCCTCTCGCACGTGTTTTTACTCGACTAGCCTGCGGGATGCATCCTCTCGCACGTGTTTTTGCTCGACTAGCCTGCGGGATGCATCCTCTCGCACGTGTTTTTACTCGACTAGCCTGCGGGATGCATCCTCTCGCACGTGTTTTTACTCGACTAGCCTGCGGGATGCATCCTCTCACACGTGTTTTTGCTCGACTAGCCATGCGCATCCCAAAAATCCTGCGCATGCGCATCCCACAAAACCTCGCACGTGTTTTTACTCGACTAGCCTGCGGGATGCATCCTCTCGCACGTGTTTTTACTCGACTAGCCTGCGGGATGCATCCTCTCGCACGTGTTTTTACTCGACTACCCTGCGGGATGCATCCTCTCGCACGTGTTTTTGCTCGACTAGCCATGCGCATCCCAAAAAACCTGCGCATGCGCATCCCACAAAACCTCGCACGTGTTTTTACTCGACTAGCCTGCGGGATGCATCGTCTCGCACGTGTTTTTACTTGACTAGCCTGCGGGATGCATCCTCTCGCACGTGTTTTTGCTCGACTAGCCTGCGGGATGCATCCTCTCGCACGTGTTTTTACTCGACTAGCCTGCGGGATGCATCCTCTCGCACGTGTTTTTACTCGACTAGCCTTCGGGATTCATCCTCTCGCACGTGTTTTTACTCGACTAGCCTGCGGGATGCATCCTCTCGCACGTGTTTTTGCTCGACTAGCCTGCGGGATGCATCCTCTCGCACGTGTTTTTGCTCGACTAGCCTGCGGGACGCATCCTCTCGCACGTGTTTTTACTCGACTAGCCTGCGGGATGCATCCTCTCGCACGTGTTTTTGCTCGACTAGCCTGCGGGATGCATCCTCTCGCACGTGTTTTTGCTCGACTAGGCATGCGCATCCCAAAAAACCTGCGCATGCGCATCCCAAAAAACCTGCGCATGCGCATCCCACAAAACCTGCGCATGCGCATCCCACAAAACCTCGCACGTGTTTTTACTCGACTAGCCTGCGGGATGCATCCTCTCGCACGTGTTTTTGCTCGACTAGCCTGCGGGATGCATCCTCTCGCACGAGTTTTTACTCGACTAGCCTGCGCGATGCATCCTCTCGCACGTGTTTTTACTCGACTAGCCTGCGGGATTCATCCTCTCGCACGTGTTTTTGCTCGACTAGCCTGCGGGATGCATCCTCTCGCACGTGTTTTTACTCGACTAGCCTGCGGGATGCATCCTCTCGCACGTGTTTTTGCTCGACTAGCCATGCGCATCCCAAAAATCCTGCGCATGCGCATCCCACAAAACCTCGCACGTGTTTTTACTCGACTAGCCTGCGGGATGCATCCTCTCGCACGTGTTTTTACTCGACTAGCCTGCGGGATGCATCCTCTCGCACGTGTTTTTACTCGACTACCCTGCGGGATGCATCCTCTCGCATGTGTTTTTGCTCGACTAGCCATGCGCATCCCAAAAAACCTGCGCATGCGCATCCCACAAAACCTCGCACGTGTTTTTACTCGACTAGCCTGCGGGATGCATCCTCTCGCACGTGTTTTTACTCGACTAGCCTGCGGGATGCATCCTCTCGCACGTGTTTTTGCTCGACTAGCCTGCGGGATGCATCCTCTCGCACGTGTTTTTACTCGACTAGCCTGCGGGATGCATCCTCTCACACGTGTTTTTACTCGACTAGCCTTCGGGATTCATCCTCTCGCACGTGTTTTTACTCGACTAGCCTGCGGGATGCATCCTCTCGCACGTGTTTTTGCTCGACTAGCCTGCGGGATGCATCCTCTCGCACGTGTTTTTGCTCGACTAGCCTGCGGGACGCATCCTCTCGCACGTGTTTTTACTCGACTAGCCTGCGGGATGCATCCTCTCGCACGTGTTTTTACTCGACTAGCCTTCGGGATTCATCCTCTCGCACGTGTTTTTACTCGACTAGCCTGCGGGATGCATCCTCTCGCACGTGTTTTTGCTCGACTAGCCTGCGGGATGCATCCTCTCGCACGTGTTTTTACTCGACTAGCCTGCGGGATGCATCCTCTCGCACGTGTTTTTACTCGACTAGCCTGCGGGATGCATCCTCTCGCACGTGTTTTTGCTCGACTAGCCATGCGCATCCCAAAAATCCTGCGCATGCGCATCCCACAAAACCTCGCACGTGTTTTTACTCGACTAGCCTGCGGGATGCATCCTCTCGCACGTGTTTTTACTCGACTAGCCTGCGGGATGCATCCTCTCGCACGTGTTTTTACTCGACTACCCTGCGGGATGCATCCTCTCGCACGTGTTTTTGCTCGACTAGCCATGCGCATCCCAAAAAACCTGCGCATGCGCATCCCACAAAACCTGCGCATGCGCATCCCACAAAACCTCGCACGTGTTTTTACTCGACTAGCCTGCGGGATGCATCCTCTCGCACGTGTTTTTACTCGACTAGCCTGCGGGATGCATCCTCTCGCACGTGTTTTTGCTCGACTAGCCTGCGGGATGCATCCTCTCGCACGTGTTTTTACTCGACTAGCCTGCGGGATGCATCCTCTCGCACGTGTTTTTACTCGACTAGCCTTCGGGATTCATCCTCTCGCACGTGTTTTTACTCGACTAGCCTGCGGGATGCATCCTCTCGCACGTGTTTTTGCTCGACTAGCCTGCGGGATGCATCCTCTCGCACGTGTTTTTGCTCGACTAGCCTGCGGGACGCATCCTCTCGCACGTGTTTTTACTCGACTAGCCTGCGGGATGCATCCTCTCGCACGTGTTTTTACTCGACTAGCCTGCGGGATGCATCCTCTCGCACGTGTTTTTGCTCGACTAGCCTGCGGGATGCATCCTCTCGCACGTGTTTTTGCTCGACTAGGCATGCGCATCCCAAAAAACCTGCGCATGCGCATCCCAAAAAACCTGCGCATGCGCATCCCACAAAACCTGCGCATGCGCACCCCACAAAACCTCGCACGTGTTTTTACTCGACTAGCCTGCGGGATGCATCCTCTCGCACGTGTTTTTGCTCGACTAGCCTGCGGGATGCATCCTCTCGCACGTGTTTTTGCTCGACTAGCCTGCGGGATGCATCCTCTCGCACGTGTTTTTGCTCGACTAGGCATGCGCATCCCAAAAAACCTGCGCATGCGCATCCCAAAAAACCTGCGCATGCGCATCCCACAAAACCTGCGCATGCGCATCCCACAAAACCTCGCACGTGTTTTTACTCGACTAGCCTGCGGGATGCATCCTCTCGCACGTGTTTTTACTCGACTAGCCTGCGGGATGCATCCTCTCGCACGTGTTTTTACTCGACTAGCCTGCGGGATGCATCCTCTCGCACGTGTTTTTGCTCGACTAGCCTGCGGGATGCATCCACTCGCACGTGTTTTTGCTCGACTAGGCATGCGCATCCCAAAAAACCTGCGCATGCGCATCCCAAAAAACCTGCGCATGCGCATCCCACAAAACCTGCGCATGCGCATCCCACAAAACCTCGCACGTGTTTTTACTCGACTAGCCTGCGGGATGCATCCTCTCGCACGTGTTTTTGCTCGACTAGCCTGCGGGTTGCATCCTCTCGCACGTGTTTTTGCTCGACTAGCCATGCGCATCCCAAAAAACCTGCGCATGCGCATCCCACAAAACCTGCGCATGCGCATCCCACAAAACCTCGCACGTGTTTTTACTCGACTAGCCTGCGGGATGCATCCTCTCGCACGTGTTTTTACTCGACTAGCCTGCGGGATGCATCCTCTCGCACGTGTTTTTGCTCGACTAGCCTGCGGGATGCATCCTCTCGCACGTGTTTTTACTCGACTAGCCTGCGGGATGCATCCTCTCGCACGTGTTTTTACTCGACTAGCCTGCGGGATGCATCCTCTCGCACGTGTTTTTACTCGACTAGCCTTCGGGATTCATCCACTCGCACGTGTTTTTACTCGACTAGCCTGCGGGATGCATCCTCTCGCACGTGTTTTTGCTCGACTAGCCTGCGGGATGCATCCTCTCGCACGTGTTTTTGCTCGACTAGCCTGCGGGACGCATCCTCTCGCACGTGTTTTTACTCGACTAGCCTGCGGGATGCATCCTCTCGCACGTGTTTTTACTCGACTAGCCTTCGGGATTCATCCTCTCGCACGTGTTTTTACTCGACTAGCCTGCGGGATGCATCCTCTCGCACGTGTGTTTGCTCGACTAGCCTGCGGGATGCATCCTCTCGCACGTGTTTTTACTCGACTAGCCTGCGGGATGCATCCTCTCGCACGTGTTTTTACTCGACTAGCCTGCGGGATGCATCCTCTCGCACGTGTTTTTGCTCGACTAGCCATGCGCATCCCAAAAATCCTGCGCATGCGCATCCCACACAACCTCGCACGTGTTTTTACTCGACTAGCCTGCGGGATGCATCCTCTCGCACGTGTTTTTACTCGACTAGCCTGCGGGATGCATCCTCTCGCACGTGTTTTTACTCGACTACCCTGCGGGATGCATCCTCTCGCACGTGTTTTTGCTCGACTAGCCATGCGCATCCCAAAAAACCTGCGCATGCGCATCCCACAAAACCTGCGCATGCGCATCCCACAAAACCTCGCACGTGTTTTTACTCGACTAGCCTGCGGGATGCATCCTCTCGCACGTGTTTTTACTCGACTAGCCTTCGGGATTCATCCTCTCGCACGTGTTTTTACTCGACTAGCCTTCGGGATTCATTCTCTCGCACGTGTTTTTACTCGACTAGCCTGCGGGATGCATCCTCTCGCACGTGTTTTTGCTCGACTAGCCTGCGGGATGCATCCTCTCGCACGTGTTTTTACTCGACTAGCCTGCGGGATGCATCCTCTCGCACGTGTTTTTGCTCGACTAGCCTGCGGGATGCATCCTCTCGCACGTGTTTTTGCTCGACTAGGCATGCGCATCCCAAAAAACCTGCGCATGCGCATCCCAAAAAACCTGCGCATGCGCATCCCACAAAACCTCGCACGTGTTTTTACTCGACTAGCCTGCGGGATGCATCCTCTCGCACGTGTTTTTGCTCGACTAGCCTGCGCGATGCATCCTCTCGCACGAGTTTTTACTCGACTAGCCTGCGCGATGCATCCTCTCGCACGTGATTTTGCTCGACTAGCCTGCGGGATGCATCCTCTCGCACGTGTTTTTGCTCGACTAGCCTGCGGGATGCATCCTCTCGCACGTGTTTTTGCTCGACTAGGCATGCGCATCCCAAAAAACCTGCGCATGCGCATCCCACAAAACCTGCGCATGCGCATCCCACAAAACCTCGCACGTGTTTTTACTCGACTAGCCTGCGGGATGCATCCTCTCGCACGTGTTTTTACTCGACTAGCCTGCGGGATGCATCCTCTCGCACGTGTTTTTACTCGACTAGCCTGCGGGATGCATCCTCTCGCACGTGTTTTTGCTCGACTAGCCTGCGGGATGCATCCTCTCGCACGTGTTTTTGCTCGACTAGGCATGCGCATCCCAAAAAACCTGCGCATGCGCATCCCAAAAAACCTGCGCATGCGCATCCCAAAAAACCTGCGCATGCGCATCCCACAAAACCTGCGCATGCGCATCCCAAAAAACCTGCGCATGCGCATCCCACAAAACCTCGCACGTGTTTTTACTCGACTAGCCTGCGGGATGCATCCTCTCGCACGTGTTTTTGCTCGACTAGCCTGCGGGTTGCATCCTCTCGCACGTGTTTTTGCTCGACTAGCCATGCGCATCCCAAAAAACCTGCGCATGCGCATCCCACAAAACCTGCGCATGCGCATCCCACAAAACCTCGCACGTGTTTTTACTCGACTAGCCTGCGGGATGCATCCTCTCGCACGTGTTTTTGCTCGACTAGCCTGCGGGATGCATCCTCTCGCACGTGTTTTTACTCGACTAGCCTGCGCGATGCATCCTCTAGCACGTGATTTTGCTCGACTAGCCTGCGGGATGCATCCTCTCGCACGTGTTTTTGCTCGACTAGCCTGCGGGATGCATCCTCTCGCACGTGTTTTTACTCGACTACCCTGCGGGATGCATCCTCTCGCACGTGTTTTTGCTCGACTAGCCATGCGCATCCCAAAAAACCTGCGCATGCGCATCCCACAAAACCTCGCACGTGTTTTTACTCGACTAGCCTGCGGGATGCATCGTCTCGCACGTGTTTTTACTTGACTAGCCTGCGGGATGCATCCTCTCGCACGTGTTTTTGCTCGACTAGCCTGCGGGATGCATCCTCTCGCACGTGTTTTTACTCGACTAGCCTGCGGGATGCATCCTCTCGCACGTGTTTTTACTCGACTAGCCTTCGGGATTCATCCTCTCGCACGTGTTTTTACTCGACTAGCCTGCGGGATGCATCCTCTCGCACGTGTTTTTGCTCGACTAGCCTGCGGGATGCATCCTCTCGCACGTGTTTTTGCTCGACTAGCCTGCGGGACGCATCCTCTCGCACGTGTTTTTACTCGACTAGCCTGCGGGATGCATCCTCTCGCACGTGTTTTTGCTCGACTAGCCTGCGGGATGCATCCTCTCGCACGTGTTTTTGCTCGACTAGGCATGCGCATCCCAAAAAACCTGCGCATGCGCATCCCAAAAAACCTGCGCATGCGCATCCCACAAAACCTGCGCATGCGCATCCCACAAAACCTCGCACGTGTTTTTACTCGACTAGCCTGCGGGATGCATCCTCTCGCACGTGTTTTTGCTCGACTAGCCTGCGGGATGCATCCTCTCGCACGAGTTTTTACTCGACTAGCCTGCGCGATGCATCCTCTCGCACGTGTTTTTACTCGACTAGCCTGCGGGATTCATCCTCTCGCACGTGTTTTTGCTCGACTAGCCTGCGGGATGCATCCTCTCGCACGTGTTTTTACTCGACTAGCCTGCGGGATGCATCCTCTCGCACGTGTTTTTGCTCGACTAGCCATGCGCATCCCAAAAATCCTGCGCATGCGCATCCCACAAAACCTCGCACGTGTTTTTACTCGACTAGCCTGCGGGATGCATCCTCTCGCACGTGTTTTTACTCGACTAGCCTGCGGGATGCATCCTCTCGCACGTGTTTTTACTCGACTACCCTGCGGGATGCATCCTCTCGCATGTGTTTTTGCTCGACTAGCCATGCGCATCCCAAAAAACCTGCGCATGCGCATCCCACAAAACCTCGCACGTGTTTTTACTCGACTAGCCTGCGGGATGCATCCTCTCGCACGTGTTTTTACTCGACTAGCCTGCGGGATGCATCCTCTCGCACGTGTTTTTGCTCGACTAGCCTGCGGGATGCATCCTCTCGCACGTGTTTTTACTCGACTAGCCTGCGGGATGCATCCTCTCACACGTGTTTTTACTCGACTAGCCTTCGGGATTCATCCTCTCGCACGTGTTTTTACTCGACTAGCCTGCGGGATGCATCCTCTCGCACGTGTTTTTGCTCGACTAGCCTGCGGGATGCATCCTCTCGCACGTGTTTTTGCTCGACTAGCCTGCGGGACGCATCCTCTCGCACGTGTTTTTACTCGACTAGCCTGCGGGATGCATCCTCTCGCACGTGTTTTTACTCGACTAGCCTTCGGGATTCATCCTCTCGCACGTGTTTTTACTCGACTAGCCTGCGGGATGCATCCTCTCGCACGTGTTTTTGCTCGACTAGCCTGCGGGATGCATCCTCTCGCACGTGTTTTTACTCGACTAGCCTGCGGGATGCATCCTCTCGCACGTGTTTTTACTCGACTAGCCTGCGGGATGCATCCTCTCGCACGTGTTTTTGCTCGACTAGCCATGCGCATCCCAAAAATCCTGCGCATGCGCATCCCACAAAACCTCGCACGTGTTTTTACTCGACTAGCCTGCGGGATGCATCCTCTCGCACGTGTTTTTACTCGACTAGCCTGCGGGATGCATCCTCTCGCACGTGTTTTTACTCGACTACCCTGCGGGATGCATCCTCTCGCACGTGTTTTTGCTCGACTAGCCATGCGCATCCCAAAAAACCTGCGCATGCGCATCCCACAAAACCTGCGCATGCGCATCCCACAAAACCTCGCACGTGTTTTTACTCGACTAGCCTGCGGGATGCATCCTCTCGCACGTGTTTTTACTCGACTAGCCTGCGGGATGCATCCTCTCGCACGTGTTTTTGCTCGACTAGCCTGCGGGATGCATCCTCTCGCACGTGTTTTTACTCGACTAGCCTGCGGGATGCATCCTCTCGCACGTGTTTTTACTCGACTAGCCTTCGGGATTCATCCTCTCGCACGTGTTTTTACTCGACTAGCCTGCGGGATGCATCCTCTCGCACGTGTTTTTGCTCGACTAGCCTGCGGGATGCATCCTCTCGCACGTGTTTTTGCTCGACTAGCCTGCGGGACGCATCCTCTCGCACGTGTTTTTACTCGACTAGCCTGCGGGATGCATCCTCTCGCACGTGTTTTTACTCGACTAGCCTGCGGGATGCATCCTCTCGCACGTGTTTTTGCTCGACTAGCCTGCGGGATGCATCCTCTCGCACGTGTTTTTGCTCGACTAGGCATGCGCATCCCAAAAAACCTGCGCATGCGCATCCCAAAAAACCTGCGCATGCGCATCCCACAAAACCTGCGCATGCGCACCCCACAAAACCTCGCACGTGTTTTTACTCGACTAGCCTGCGGGATGCATCCTCTCGCACGTGTTTTTGCTCGACTAGCCTGCGGGATGCATCCTCTCGCACGTGTTTTTGCTCGACTAGCCTGCGGGATGCATCCTCTCGCACGTGTTTTTGCTCGACTAGGCATGCGCATCCCAAAAAACCTGCGCATGCGCATCCCAAAAAACCTGCGCATGCGCATCCCACAAAACCTGCGCATGCGCATCCCACAAAACCTCGCACGTGTTTTTACTCGACTAGCCTGCGGGATGCATCCTCTCGCACGTGTTTTTACTCGACTAGCCTGCGGGATGCATCCTCTCGCACGTGTTTTTACTCGACTAGCCTGCGGGATGCATCCTCTCGCACGTGTTTTTGCTCGACTAGCCTGCGGGATGCATCCACTCGCACGTGTTTTTGCTCGACTAGGCATGCGCATCCCAAAAAACCTGCGCATGCGCATCCCAAAAAACCTGCGCATGCGCATCCCACAAAACCTGCGCATGCGCATCCCACAAAACCTCGCACGTGTTTTTACTCGACTAGCCTGCGGGATGCATCCTCTCGCACGTGTTTTTGCTCGACTAGCCTGCGGGTTGCATCCTCTCGCACGTGTTTTTGCTCGACTAGCCATGCGCATCCCAAAAAACCTGCGCATGCGCATCCCACAAAACCTGCGCATGCGCATCCCACAAAACCTCGCACGTGTTTTTACTCGACTAGCCTGCGGGATGCATCCTCTCGCACGTGTTTTTACTCGACTAGCCTGCGGGATGCATCCTCTCGCACGTGTTTTTGCTCGACTAGCCTGCGGGATGCATCCTCTCGCACGTGTTTTTACTCGACTAGCCTGCGGGATGCATCCTCTCGCACGTGTTTTTACTCGACTAGCCTGCGGGATGCATCCTCTCGCACGTGTTTTTACTCGACTAGCCTTCGGGATTCATCCACTCGCACGTGTTTTTACTCGACTAGCCTGCGGGATGCATCCTCTCGCACGTGTTTTTGCTCGACTAGCCTGCGGGATGCATCCTCTCGCACGTGTTTTTGCTCGACTAGCCTGCGGGACGCATCCTCTCGCACGTGTTTTTACTCGACTAGCCTGCGGGATGCATCCTCTCGCACGTGTTTTTACTCGACTAGCCTTCGGGATTCATCCTCTCGCACGTGTTTTTACTCGACTAGCCTGCGGGATGCATCCTCTCGCACGTGTGTTTGCTCGACTAGCCTGCGGGATGCATCCTCTCGCACGTGTTTTTACTCGACTAGCCTGCGGGATGCATCCTCTCGCACGTGTTTTTACTCGACTAGCCTGCGGGATGCATCCTCTCGCACGTGTTTTTGCTCGACTAGCCATGCGCATCCCAAAAATCCTGCGCATGCGCATCCCACACAACCTCGCACGTGTTTTTACTCGACTAGCCTGCGGGATGCATCCTCTCGCACGTGTTTTTACTCGACTAGCCTGCGGGATGCATCCTCTCGCACGTGTTTTTACTCGACTACCCTGCGGGATGCATCCTCTCGCACGTGTTTTTGCTCGACTAGCCATGCGCATCCCAAAAAACCTGCGCATGCGCATCCCACAAAACCTGCGCATGCGCATCCCACAAAACCTCGCACGTGTTTTTACTCGACTAGCCTGCGGGATGCATCCTCTCGCACGTGTTTTTACTCGACTAGCCTTCGGGATTCATCCTCTCGCACGTGTTTTTACTCGACTAGCCTTCGGGATTCATTCTCTCGCACGTGTTTTTACTCGACTAGCCTGCGGGATGCATCCTCTCGCACGTGTTTTTGCTCGACTAGCCTGCGGGATGCATCCTCTCGCACGTGTTTTTACTCGACTAGCCTGCGGGATGCATCCTCTCGCACGTGTTTTTGCTCGACTAGCCTGCGGGATGCATCCTCTCGCACGTGTTTTTGCTCGACTAGGCATGCGCATCCCAAAAAACCTGCGCATGCGCATCCCAAAAAACCTGCGCATGCGCATCCCACAAAACCTCGCACGTGTTTTTACTCGACTAGCCTGCGGGATGCATCCTCTCGCACGTGTTTTTGCTCGACTAGCCTGCGCGATGCATCCTCTCGCACGAGTTTTTACTCGACTAGCCTGCGCGATGCATCCTCTCGCACGTGATTTTGCTCGACTAGCCTGCGGGATGCATCCTCTCGCACGTGTTTTTGCTCGACTAGCCTGCGGGATGCATCCTCTCGCACGTGTTTTTGCTCGACTAGGCATGCGCATCCCAAAAAACCTGCGCATGCGCATCCCACAAAACCTGCGCATGCGCATCCCACAAAACCTCGCACGTGTTTTTACTCGACTAGCCTGCGGGATGCATCCTCTCGCACGTGTTTTTACTCGACTAGCCTGCGGGATGCATCCTCTCGCACGTGTTTTTACTCGACTAGCCTGCGGGATGCATCCTCTCGCACGTGTTTTTGCTCGACTAGCCTGCGGGATGCATCCTCTCGCACGTGTTTTTGCTCGACTAGGCATGCGCATCCCAAAAAACCTGCGCATGCGCATCCCAAAAAACCTGCGCATGCGCATCCCAAAAAACCTGCGCATGCGCATCCCACAAAACCTGCGCATGCGCATCCCAAAAAACCTGCGCATGCGCATCCCACAAAACCTCGCACGTGTTTTTACTCGACTAGCCTGCGGGATGCATCCTCTCGCACGTGTTTTTGCTCGACTAGCCTGCGGGTTGCATCCTCTCGCACGTGTTTTTGCTCGACTAGCCATGCGCATCCCAAAAAACCTGCGCATGCGCATCCCACAAAACCTGCGCATGCGCATCCCACAAAACCTCGCACGTGTTTTTACTCGACTAGCCTGCGGGATGCATCCTCTCGCACGTGTTTTTGCTCGACTAGCCTGCGGGATGCATCCTCTCGCACGTGTTTTTACTCGACTAGCCTGCGCGATGCATCCTCTAGCACGTGATTTTGCTCGACTAGCCTGCGGGATGCATCCTCTCGCACGTGTTTTTGCTCGACTAGCCTGCGGGATGCATCCTCTCGCACGTGTTTTTGCTCGACTAGGCATGCGCATCCCAAAAAACCTGCGCATGCGCATCCCAAAAAACCTGCGCATGCGCATCCCACAAAACCTGCGCATGCGCATCCCACAAAACCTCGCACGTGTTTTTACTCAACTAGCCTGCGGGATGCATCCTCTCGCACGTGTTTTTACTCGACTAGCCTGCGGGATGCATCCTCTCGCACGTGTTTTTCCTCGACTAGCCATGCGCATCCCAAAAAACCTGCGCATGCGCATCCCAAAAAACCTGCGCATGCGCATCCCACAAAACCTGCGCATGCGCATCCCACAAAACCTCGCACGTGTTTTTACTCGACTAGCCTGCGGGATTCATCCTCTCGCACGTGTTTTTGCTCGACTAGCCTGCGGGATGCATCCTCTCGCACGTGTTTTTACTCGACTAGCCTGCGGGATGCATCCTCTCGCACGTGTTTTTGCTCGACTAGCCATGCGCATCCCAAAAATCCTGCGCATGCGCATCCCACAAAACCTCGCACGTGTTTTTACTCGACTAGCCTGCGGGATGCATCCTCTCGCACGTGTTTTTACTCGACTAGCCTGCGGGATGCATCCTCTCGCACGTGTTTTTACTCGACTACCCTGCGGGATGCATCCTCTCGCACGTGTTTTTGCTCGACTAGCCATGCGCATCCCAAAAAACCTGCGCATGCGCATCCCACAAAACCTGCGCATGCGCATCCCACAAAACCTCGCACGTGTTTTTACTCGACTAGCCTGCGGGATGCATCCTCTCGCACGTGTTTTTACTCGACTAGCCTGCGGGATGCATCCTCTCGCACGTGTTTTTGCTCGACTAGCCTGCGGGATGCATCCTCTCGCACGTGTTTTTACTCGACTAGCCTGCGGGATGCATCCTCTCGCACGTGTTTTTGCTCGACTAGCCTGCGGGATGCATCCTCTCGCACGTGTTTTTGCTCGACTAGCCTGCGGGACGCATCCTCTCGCACGTGTTTTTACTCGACTAGCCTGCGGGATGCATCCTCTCGCACGTGTTTTTACTCGACTAGCCTTCGGGATTCATCCTCTCGCACGTGTTTTTACTCGACTAGCCTGCGGGATGCATCCTCTCGCACGTGTTTTTGCTCGACTAGCCTGCGGGATGCATCCTCTAGCACGTGATTTTGCTCGACTAGCCTGCGGGATGCATCCTCTCGCACGTGTTTTTGCTCGACTAGGCATGCGCATCCCAAAAAACCTGCGCATGCGCATCCCAAAAAACCTGCGCATGCGCATCCCACAAAACCTGCGCATGCGCATCCCACAAAACCTCGCACGTGTTTTTACTCAACTAGCCTGCGGGATGCATCCTCTCGCACGTGTTTTTACTCGACTAGCCTGCGGGATGCATCCTCTCGCACGTGTTTTTCCTCGACTAGCCATGCGCATCCCAAAAAACCTGCGCATGCGCATCCCAAAAAACCTGCGCATGCGCATCCCACAAAACCTCGCACGTGTTTTTACTCGACTAGCCTGCGGGATTCATCCTCTCGCACGTGTTTTTGCTCGACTAGCCTGCGGGATGCATCCTCTCGCACGTGTTTTTACTCGACTAGCCTGCGGGATGCATCCTCTCGCACGTGTTTTTGCTCGACTAGCCATGCGCATCCCAAAAATCCTGCGCATGCGCATCCCACAAAACCTCGCACGTGTTTTTACTCGACTAGCCTGCGGGATGCATCCTCTCGCACGTGTTTTTACTCGACTAGCCTGCGGGATGCATCCTCTCGCACGTGTTTTTACTCGACTACCCTGCGGGATGCATCCTCTCGCACGTGTTTTTGCTCGACTAGCCATGCGCATCCCAAAAAACCTGCGCATGCGCATCCCACAAAACCTGCGCATGCGCATCCCACAAAACCTCGCACGTGTTTTTACTCGACTAGCCTGCGGGATGCATCCTCTCGCACGTGTTTTTACTCGACTAGCCTGCGGGATGCATCCTCTCGCACGTGTTTTTGCTCGACTAGCCTGCGGGATGCATCCTCTCGCACGTGTTTTTACTCGACTAGCCTGCGGGATGCATCCTCTCGCACGTGTTTTTGCTCGACTAGCCTGCGGGATGCATCCTCTCGCACGTGTTTTTGCTCGACTAGCCTGCGGGACGCATCCTCTCGCACGTGTTTTTACTCGACTAGCCTGCGGGATGCATCCTCTCGCACGTGTTTTTACTCGACTAGCCTTCGGGATTCATCCTCTCGCACGTGTTTTTAATCGACTAGCCTGCGGGATGCATCCTCTCGCACGTGTTTTTGCTCGACTAGCCTGCGGGATGCATCCTCTCGCACGTGTTTTTACTCGACTAGCCTGCGGGATGCATCCTTTCGCACGTGTTTTTACTCGACTAGCCTGCGGGATGCATCCTCTCGCACGTGTTTTTACTCGACTAGCCTGCGGGATGCATCCTCTCGCACGTGTTTTTACTCGACTAGCCTGCGGGATGTATCCTCTCGCACGTGGTTTTACTCGACTAGCCTGCGGGATGCATCCTCTCGCACGTGATTTTGCTCGACTAGCCATGCGCATCCCAAAAAACCTGCGCATGCGCATCCCACAAAACCTGCGCATGCGCATCCCACAAAACCTCGCACGTGTTTTTACTCGACTAGCCTGCGGGATGCATCCTCTCGCACGTGTTTTTACTCGACTAGCCTTCGGGATTCATCCTCTCGCACGTGTTTTTACTCGACTAGCCTGCGGGATGCATCCTCTCGCACGTGTTTTTACTCGACTAGCCTGCAGGATGCATCCTCTCGCACGTGTTTTTACTCGACTAGCCTGCGGGATGCATCCTCTCGCACGTGTTTTTGCTCGACTAGCCATGCGCATCCCAAAAAACCTGCGCATGCGCATCCCAAAAAACCTGCGCATGCGCATCCCACAAAACCTGCGCATGCGCATCCCACAAAACCTCGCACGTGTTTTTACTCGACTAGCCTGCGGGATGCATCCTCTCGCACGTGTTTTTACTCGGCTAGCCTGCGGGATGCATCCTCTCGCACGTGTTTTTACTCGACTAGCCTGCCGGATGCATCCTCCCGCACGTGTTTTTACTCGACTAGCCTGCGGGATACATCCTCTCGCACGTGTTTTTGCTCGACTAGCCTGCGGGATGCATCCTCTCGCACGTGTTTTTGCTCGACTAGCCTGCGGGATGCATCCTCTCGCACGTGTTTTTGCTCGACTAGCCTGCGGGACGCATCCTCTCGCACGTGTTTTTACTCGACTAGCCTGCGGGATGCATCCTCTCGCACGTGTTTTTACTCGACTAGCCTGCGGGATGCATCCTCTCGCACGTGTTTTTGCTCGACTAGCCTGCGGGATGCATCCTCTCGCACGTGTTTTTGCTCGACTAGGCATGCGCATCCCAAAAAACCTGCGCATGCGCATCCCAAAAAACCTGCGCATGCGCATCCCACAAAACCTGCGCATGCGCATCCCACAAAACCTCGCACGTGTTTTTACTCGACTAGCCTGCGGGATGCATCCTCTCGCACGTGTTTTTACACGACTAGCCTGCGGGATGCATCCTCTCGCACGTGTTTTTACTCGACTAGCCTTCGGGATTCATCCTCTCGCACGTGTTTTTACTCGACTAGCCTGCGGGATGCATCCTCTCGCACGTGTTTTTGCTCGACTAGCCTGCGGGATGCATCCTCTCGCACGTGTTTTTGCTCGACTAGCCTGCGGGACGCATCCTCTCGCACGTGTTTTTACTCGACTAGCCTGCGGGATGCATCCTCTCGCACGTGTTTTTACTCGACTAGCCTTCGGGATTCATCCTCTCGCACGTGTTTTTACTCGACTAGCCTGCGGGATGCATCCTCTCGCACGTGTTTTTGCTCGACTAGCCTGCGGGATGCATCCTCTCGCACGTGTTTTTACTCGACTAGCCTGCGGGATGCATCCTCTCGCACGTGTTTTTACTCGACTAGCCTGCGGGATGCATCCTCTCGCACGTGTTTTTACTCGACTAGCCTGCGGGATGTATCCTCTCGCACGTGGTTTTACTCGACTAGCCTGCGGGATGCATCCTCTCGCACGTGATTTTGCTCGACTAGCCTTCGGGATGCATCCTCTCGCACGTGTTTTTACTCGACTAGCCTGCAGGATGCATCCTCTCGCACGTGTTTTTACTCGACTAGCCTGCGGGATGCATCCTCTCGCACGAGTTTTTACTCGACTAGCCTGCGCGATGCATCCTCTCGCACGTGATTTTGCTCGACTAGCCTGCGGGATGCATCCTCTCGCACGTGTTTTTGCTCGACTAGCCTGCGGGATGCATCCTCTCGCACGTGTTTTTGCTCGACTAGGCATGCGCATCCCAAAAAACCTGCGCATGCGCATCCCAAAAAACCTGCGCATGCGCATCCCAAAAAACCTGCGCATGCGCATCCCAAAAAACCTCGCACGTGTTTTTACTCGACTAGCCTGCGGGATGCATCCTCTCGCACGTGTTTTTACTCGACTAGCCTTCGGGATGCATCCTCTCGCACGTGTTTTTACTCGACTAGCCTGCAGGATGCATCCTCTCGCACGTGTTTTTACTCGACTAGCCTGCGGGATGCATCCTCTCGCACGAGTTTTTACTCGACTAGCCTGCGCGATGCATCCTCTCGCACGTGATTTTGCTCGACTAGCCTGCGGGATGCATCCTCTCGCACGTGTTTTTGCTCGACTAGCCTGCGGGATGCATCCTCTCGCACGTGTTTTTGCTCGACTAGGCATGCGCATCCCAAAAAACCTGCGCATGCGCATCCCAAAAAACCTGCGCATGCGCATCCCAAAAAACCTGCGCATGCGCATCCCAAAAAACCTCGCACGTGTTTTTACTCGACTAGCCTGCGGGATGCATCCTCTCGCACGTGTTTTTACTCGACTAGCCTGCAGGATGCATCCTCTCGCACGTGTTTTTACTCGACTAGCCTGCGGGATGCATCCTCTCGCACGTGTTTTTGCTCGACTTGCCATGCGCATCCCAAAAAACCTGCGTATGCGCATCCCAAAAAACCTGCGCATGCGCATCCCACAAAACCTGCGCATGCGCATCCCACAAAACCTCGCACGGGTTTTTACTCGACTAGCCTGCGGGATGCATCCTCTCGCACGTGTTTTTACTCGACTAGCCTGCGGGATGCATCCTCTCGCACGTGTTTTTGCTCGACTAGCCTGCGGGATGCATCCTCTCGCACGTGTTTTTGCTCGACTAGGCATGCGCATCCCAAAAAACCTGCGCATGCGCATCCCAAAAAACCTGCGCATGCGCATCCCACAAAACCTCGCACGTGTTTTTACTCGACTAGCCTGCGGGATGCATCCTCTCGCACGTGTTTTTGCTCGACTAGCCATGCGCATCCCAAAAATCCTGCGCATGCGCATCCCACAAAACCTCGCACGTGTTTTTACTCGACTAGCCTGCGGGATGCATCCTCTCGCACGTGTTTTTACTCGACTAGCCTGCGGGATGCATCCTCTCGCACGTGTTTTTACTCGACTAGCCTGCGGGATGCATCCTCTCGCACGTGTTTTTGCTCGACTAGCCATGCGCATCCCAAAAAACCTGCGCATGCGCATCCCAAAAAACCTCGCACGTGTTTTTACTCGACTAGCCTGCGGGATGCATCCTCTCGCACGTGTTTTTACTCGACTAGCCTGCAGGATGCATCCTCTCGCACGTGTTTTTACTCGACTAGCCTGCGGGATGCATCCTCTCGCACGTGTTTTTGCTCGACTAGCCATGCGCATCCCAAAAAACCTGCGCATGCACATCCCAAAAAACCTGCGCATGCGCATCCCACAAAACCTGCGCATGCGCATCCCACAAAACCTCGCACGTGTTTTTACTCGACTAGCCTGCGGGATGCATCCTCTCGCACGTGTTTTTACTCGACTAGCCTGCGCGATGCATCCTCTCGCACGTGTTTTTACTCGACTAGCCTGCGGGATGCATCCTCTCGCACGTGTTTTTGCTCGACTAGCCATGCGCATCCCAAAAATCCTGCGCATGCGCATCCCACAAAACCTGCGCATGCGCATCCCACAAAACCTCGCACGTGTTTTTACTCGACTAGCCTGCGGGATGCATCCTCTCGCACGTGTTTTTACTCGACTAGCCTGCGGGATGCATCCTCTCGCACGTGTTTTTACTCGACTACCCTGCGGGATGCATCCTCTCGCACGTGTTTTTGCTTTGACTAGCCATGCGCATCCCAAAAAACCTGCGCATGCGCATCCCACAAAACCTGCGCATGCGCATCCCACAAAACCTGCGCATGCGCATCCCACAAAACCTGCGCATGCGCATCCCACAAAACCTCGCACGTGTTTTTACTCAACTAGCCTGCGGGATGCATCCTCTCGCACGTGTTTTTACTCGACTAGCCTGCGGGATGCATCCTCTCGCACGTGTTTTTCCTCGACTAGCCATGCGCATCCCAAAAAACCTGCGCATGCGCATCCCAAAAAACCTGCGCATGCGCATCCCACAAAACCTGCGCATGCGCATCCCACAAAACCTCGCACGTGTTTTTACTCGACTAGCCTGCGGGATGCATCCTCTCGCACGTGTTTTTACTCGACTAGCCTGCGGGATGCATCCTCTCGCACGTGTTTTTACTCGACTACCCTGCGGGATGCATCCTCTCGCATGTGTTTTTGCTCGACTAGCCTGCGGGATGCATCCTCTCGCACGTGTTTTTGCTCGACTAGCCTGCGGGACGCATCCTCTCGCACGTGTTTTTACTCGACTAGCCTGCGGGATGCATCCTCTCGCACGTGTTTTTGCTCGACTAGCCATGCGCATCCCAAAAATCCTGCGCATGCGCATCCCACAAAACCTGCGCATGCGCATCCCACAAAACCTCGCACGTGTTTTTACTCGACTAGCCTGCGGGATGCATCCTCTCGCACGTGTTTTTACTCGACTAGCCTGCGGGATGCATCCTCTCGCACGTGTTTTTACTCGACTACCCTGCGGGATGCATCCTCTCGCACGTGTTTTTGCTCGACTAGCCATGCGCATCCCAAAAAACCTGCGCATGCGCCTCCCACAAAACCTGCGCATGCGCATCCCACAAAACCTCGCACGTGTTTTTACTCGACTAGCCTGCGGGATGCATCCTCTCGCACGTGTTTTTGCTCGACTAGCCTGCGGGATGCATCCTCTCGCACGTGTTTTTGCTCGACTAGCCTGCGGGATGCATCCTCTCGCACGTGTTTTTACTCGACTAGCCTGCGGGATGCATCCTCTCGCACGTGTTTTTGCTCGACTAGCCTGCGGGATGCATCCTCTCGCACGTGTTTTTACTCGACTAGCCTGCGGGATGCATCCTCCCGCACGTGTTTTTACTCGACTAGCCTGCGGGATACATCCTCTCGCACGTGTTTTTGCTCGACTAGCCTGCGGGATGCATCCTCTCGCACGTGTTTTTGCTCGACTAGCCTGCGGGATGCATCCTCTCGCACGTGTTTTTGCTCGACTAGCCTGCGGGACGCATCCTCTCGCACGTGTTTTTACTCGACTAGCCTGCGGGATGCATCCTCTCGCACGTGTTTTTACTCGACTAGCCTTCGGGATTCATCCTCTCGCACGTGTTTTTACTCGACTAGCCTGCGGGATGCATCCTCTCGCACGTGTTTTTGCTCGACTAGCCTGCGGGATGCATCCTCTCGCACGTGTTTTTACTCGACTAGCCTGCGGGATGCATCCTCTCGCACGTGTTTTTGCTCGACTAGCCTGCGGGATGCTTCCTCTCGCACGTGTTTTTGCTCGACTAGCCTGCGGGATGCATCCTCTCGCACGTGTTTTTGCTCGATTAGCCATGCGCATCCCAAAAAACCTGCGCATGCGCATCCCACAAAACCTGCGCATGCGCATCCCACAAAACCTCGCACGTGTTTTTACTCGACTAGCCTGCGGGATGCATCCTCTCGCACGTGTTTTTACTCGACTACCCTGCGGGATGCATCCTCTCGCACGTGTTTTTGCTCGACTAGCCATGCGCATCCCAAAAAACCTGCGCATGCGCATCCCACAAAACCTGCGCATGCGCATCCCACAAAACCTCGCACGTGTTTTTACTCGACTAGCCTGCGGGATGCATCCTCTCGCACGTGTTTTTACTCGACTAGCCTGCGGCATGCATCCTCTCGCACGTGTTTTTGCTCGTCTAGCCTGCGGGATGCATCCTCTCGCACGTGTTTTTACTCGACTAGCCTGCGGGATGCATCCTCTCGCACGTGTTTTTACTCGACTACCCTGCGGGATGCATCCTCTCGCACGTGTTTTTGCTCGACTAGCCATGCGCATCCCAAAAAACCTGCGCATGCGCATCCCACAAAACCTCGCACTTGTTTTTACTCGACTAGCCTGCGGGATGCATCCTCTCGCACGTGTTTTTACTCGACTAGCCTGCGGGATGCATCCTCTCGCACGTGTTTTTGCTCGACTAGCCTGCGGGATGCATCCTCTCGCACGTGTTTTTACTCGACTAGCCTGCGGGATGCATCCTCCCGCACGTGTTTTTACTCGACTAACCTGCGGGATACATCCTCTCGCACGTGTTTTTGCTCGACTAGCCTGCGGGATGCATCCTCTCGCACGTGTTTTTGCTCGACTAGCCTTCGGGATTCATCCTCTCGCACGTGTTTTTACTCGACTAGCCTGCGGGATGCATCCTCTCGCACGTGTTTTTGCTCGACTAGACTGCGGGATGCATCCTCTCGCACGTGTTTTTACTCGACTAGCCTGCGGGATGCATCCTCTCGCACGTGTTTTTACTCGACTAGCCTGCGGGATGCATCCTCTCGCACGTGTTTTTACTCGACTAGCCTGCGGGATGCATCCTCTCGCACGTGTTTTTACTCGACTAGCCTGCGGGGTGTATCCTCTCGCACGTGGTTTTACTCGACTAGCCTGCGGGATGCATCCTCTCGCACGTGATTTTGCTCGACTAGCCATGCGCATCCCAAAAAACCTGCGCATGCGCATCCCACAAAACCTGCGCATGCGCATCCCACAAAACCTCGCACGTGTTTTTACTCGACTAGCCTGCGGGATGCATCCTCTCGCACGTGTTTTTACTCGACTAGCCTTCGGGATTCATCCTCTCGCACGTGTTTTTACTCGACTAGCCTGCGGGATGCATCCTCTCGCACGTGTTTTTGCTCGACTAGCCTGCGGGATGCATCCTCTCGCACGTGTTTTTACTCGACTAGCCTGCCGGATGCATCCTCCCGCACGTGTTTTTACTCGACTAGCCTGCGGGATACATCCTCTCGCACGTGTTTTTGCTCGACTAGCCTGCGGGATGCATCCTCTCGCACGTGTTTTTGCTCGACTAGCCTGCGGGATGCATCCTCTCGTACGTGTTTTTGCTCGACTAGCCTGCGGGACGCATCCTCTCGCACGTGTTTTTACTCGACTAGCCTGCGGGATGCATCCTCTCGCACGTGTTTTTACTCGACTAGCCTGCGGGATGCATCCTCTCGCACGTGTTTTTACTCGACTAGCCTGCGGGATGCATCCTCCCGCACGTGTTTTTACTCGACTAGCCTGCGGGATACATCCTCTCGCACGTGTTTTTGCTCGACTAGCCTGCGGGATGCATCCTCTCGCATGTGTTTTTGCTCGACTAGCCTGCGGGATGCATCCTCTCGCACATGTTTTTACTCGACTAGCCTGCGGGATGCATCCTCTCGCACGTGTTTTTACTCGACTACCCTGCGGGATGCATCCTCTCGCACGTGTTTTTGCTCGACTAGCCATGCGCATCCCAAAAAACCTGCGCATGCGCATCCCACAAAACCTGCGCATGCGCATCCCACAAAACCTCGCACGTGTTTTTACTCGACTAGCCTGCGGGATGCATCCTCTCGCACGTGTTTTTACTCGACTAGCCTGCGGGATGCATCCTCTCGCACGTGTTTTTGCTCGACTAGCCTGCGTGATGCATCCTCTCGCACGTGTTTTTACTCGACTAGCCTGCGGGATGCATCCTCCCGCACGTGTTTTTACTCGACTAGCCTGCGGGATACATCCTCTCGCACGTGTTTTTGCTCGACTAGCCTGCGGGATGCATCCTCTCGCACGTGTTTTTGCTCGACTAGCCTGCGGGATGCATCCTCTCGCACGTGTTTTTGCTCGACTAGCCTGCGGGACGCATCCTCTCGCACGTGTTTTTACTCGACTAGCCTGCGGGATGCATCCTCTCGCACGTGTTTTTACTCGACTAGCCTGCGGGATGCATCCTCTCGCACGTGTTTTTACTCGACTAGCCTGCGGGATGCATCCTCTCGCACGTGTTTTTGCTCGACTAGCCTGCGGGATGCATCCTCTCGCACGTGTTTTTACTCGACTAGCCTGCGGGATGCATCCTCCCGCACGTGTTTTTACTCGACTAGCCTGCGGGACGCATCCTCTCGCACGTGTTTTTACTCGACTAGCCTGCGGGATGCATCCTCTCGCACGTGTTTTTACTCGACTAGCCTGCGGGATGCATCCTCTCGCACGTGTTTTTACTCGACTAGCCTGCGGGATGCATCCTCTCGCACGTGTTTTTGCTCGACTAGCCAGCGGGATGCATCCTCTCGCACGTGTTTTTACTCGACTAGCCTGCGGGATGCATCCTCCCGCACGTGTTTTTACTCGACTAGCCTGCGGGATACATCCTCTCGCACGTGTTTTTGCTCGACTAGCCTGCGGGATGCATCCTCTCGCATGTGTTTTTGCTCGACTAGCCTGCGGGATGCTTCCTCTCGCACGTGTTTTTGCTCGACTAGCCTGCGGGATGCATCCTCTCGCACGTGTTTTTGCTCGACTAGCCATGCGCATCCCAAAAAACCTGCGCATGCGCATCCCACAAAACCTGCGCATGCGCATCCCACAAAACCTCGCACGTGTTTTTACTCGACTAGCCTGCGGGATGCATCCTCTCGCACGTGTTTTTACTCGACTACCCTGCGGGATGCATCCTATCGCACGTGTTTTTGCTCGACTAGCCTGCGGGATGCATCCTCTCGCACGTGTTTTTACTCGACTAGCCTGCGCGATGCATCCTCTCGCACGTGATTTTGCTCGACTAGCCTGCGGGATGCATCCTCTCGCACGTGTTTTTGCTCGACTAGCCTGCGGGATGCATCCTCTCGCACGTGTTTTTGCTCGACTAGGCATGCGCATCCCAAAAAACCTGCGCATGCGCATCTCAAAAAACCTGCGCATGCGCATCCCACAAAACCTGCGCATGCGCATCCCACAAAACCTCGCACGTGTTTTTACTCAACTAGCCTGCGGGATGCATCCTCTCGCACGTGTTTTTCCTCGACTAGCCATGCGCATCCCAAAAAACCTGCGCATGCGCATCCCAAAAAACCTGCGCATGCGCATCCCAAAAAACCTGCGCATGCGCATCCCACAAAACCTGCGCATGCGCATCCCACAAATCCTCGCACGTGTTTTTACTCGACTAGCCTGCGGGATTCATCCTCTCGCACGTGTTTTTGCTCGACTAGCCTGCGGGATGCATCCTCTCGCACGTGTTTTTACTCGACTAGCCTGCGGGATGCATCCTCTCGCACGTGTTTTTGCTCGACTAGCCTGCGGGACGCATCCTCTCGCACGTGTTTTTACTCGACTAGCCTGCGGGATGCATCCTCTCGCACGTGTTTTTGCTCGACTAGCCTGCGGGACGCATCCTCTCGCACGTGTTTTTACTCGACTAGCCTGCGGGATGCATCCTCTCGCACGTGTTTTTACTCGACTAGCCTGCGGGATGCATCCTCTCGCACGTGTTTTTACTCGACTAGCCTGCGGGATGCATCCTCTCGCACGTGTTTTTGCTCGACTAGCCTGCGGGATGCATCCTCTCGCACGTGTTTTTACTCGACTAGCCTGCGGGATGCATCCTCCCGCACGTGTTTTTACTCGACTAGCCTGCGGGACGCATCCTCTCGCACGTGTTTTTACTCGACTAGCCTGCGGGATGCATCCTCTCGCACGTGTTTTTACTCGACTAGCCTGCGGGATGCATCCTCTCGCACGTGTTTTTACTCGACTAGCCTGCGGGATGCATCCTCTCGCACGTGTTTTTGCTCGACTAGCCAGCGGGATGCATCCTCTCGCACGTGTTTTTACTCGACTAGCCTGCGGGATGCATCCTCCCGCACGTGTTTTTACTCGACTAGCCTGCGGGATACATCCTCTCGCACGTGTTTTTGCTCGACTAGCCTGCGGGATGCATCCTCTCGCATGTGTTTTTGCTCGACTAGCCTGCGGGATGCTTCCTCTCGCACGTGTTTTTGCTCGACTAGCCTGCGGGATGCATCCTCTCGCACGTGTTTTTGCTCGACTAGCCATGCGCATCCCAAAAAACCTGCGCATGCGCATCCCACAAAACCTGCGCATGCGCATCCCACAAAACCTCGCACGTGTTTTTACTCGACTAGCCTGCGGGATGCATCCTCTCGCACGTGTTTTTACTCGACTACCCTGCGGGATGCATCCTATCGCACGTGTTTTTGCTCGACTAGCCTGCGGGATGCATCCTCTCGCACGTGTTTTTACTCGACTAGCCTGCGCGATGCATCCTCTCGCACGTGATTTTGCTCGACTAGCCTGCGGGATGCATCCTCTCGCACGTGTTTTTGCTCGACTAGCCTGCGGGATGCATCCTCTCGCACGTGTTTTTGCTCGACTAGGCATGCGCATCCCAAAAAACCTGCGCATGCGCATCTCAAAAAACCTGCGCATGCGCATCCCACAAAACCTGCGCATGCGCATCCCACAAAACCTCGCACGTGTTTTTACTCAACTAGCCTGCGGGATGCATCCTCTCGCACGTGTTTTTCCTCGACTAGCCATGCGCATCCCAAAAAACCTGCGCATGCGCATCCCAAAAAACCTGCGCATGCGCATCCCAAAAAACCTGCGCATGCGCATCCCACAAAACCTGCGCATGCGCATCCCACAAATCCTCGCACGTGTTTTTACTCGACTAGCCTGCGGGATTCATCCTCTCGCACGTGTTTTTGCTCGACTAGCCTGCGGGATGCATCCTCTCGCACGTGTTTTTACTCGACTAGCCTGCGGGATGCATCCTCTCGCACGTGTTCTTGCTCGACTAGCCATGCGCATCCCAAAAATCCTGCGCATGCGCATCCCACAAAACCTCGCACGTGTTTTTACTCGACTAGCCTGCGGGATGCATCCTCTCGCACGTGTTTTTACTCGACTAGCCTGCGGGATGCATCCTCTCGCACGTGTTTTTACTCGACTACCCTGCGGGATGCATCCTCTCGCACGTGTTTTTACTCGACTAGCCTGCGGGATGCATCCTCTCGCACGTGTTTTTGCTCGACTAGCCTGCGGGTTGCATCCTCTCGCACGTGTTTTTACTCGACTAGCCTGCGGGATGCATCCTCTCGCACGTGTTTTTGCTCGACTAGCCTGCGGGATGCATCCTCTCGCACGTGTTTTTACTCGACTAGCCTGCGGGATGCATCCTCTCGCACGTGTTTTTACTCGACTACCCTGCGGGATGCATCCTCTCGCACGTGTTTTTGCTCGACTAGCCATGCGCATCCCACAAAACCTCGCACGTGTTTTTACTCGACTAGCCTGCGGGATGCATCCTCTCGCACGTGTTTTTACTCGACTAGCCTGCGGGATGCATCCTCTCGCACGTGTTTTTGCTCGACTAGCCTGCGGGATGCATCCTCTCGCACGTGTTTTTACTCGACTAGCCTGCGGGATGCATCCTCTCGCACGTGTTTTTACTCGACTACCCTGCGGGATGCATCCTCTCGCACGTGTTTTTGCTCGACTAGCCATGCGCATCCCAAAAAACCTGCGCATGCGCATCCCACAAAACCTGCGCATGCGCATCCCACAAAACCTCGCACGTGTTTTTACTCGACTAGCCTGCGGGATGCATCCTCTCGCACGTGTTTTTACTCGACTAGCCTGCGGGATGCATCCTCTCGCACGTGTTTTTGCTCGACTAGCCTGCGGGATGCATCCTCTCGCACGTGTTTTTACTCGACTAGCCTGCGGGATGCATCCTCTCGCACGTGTTTTTGCTCGACTAGCCTGCGGGATGCATCCTCCCGCACGTGTTTTTGCTCGACTAGCCATGCGCGTCCCAAAAAACCTGCGCATGCGCATCCCACAAAACCTGCGCATGCGCATCCCACAAATCCTCGCACGTGTTTTTACTCGACTAGCCTGCGGGATGAATCCTCTCGCACGTGTTTTTGCTCGACTAGCCTGCGGGATGCATCCTCTCGCACGTGTTTTTACTCGACTAGCCTGCGCGATGCATCCTCTCGCACGTGATTTTGCTCGACTAGCCTGCGGGATGCATCCTCTCGCACGTGTTTTTGCTCGACTAGCCTGCGGGATGCATCCTCTCGCACGTGTTTTTGCTCGACTAGGCATGCGCATCCCAAAAAACCTGCGCATGCGCATCCCAAAAAACCTGCGCATGCGAATCCCACAAAACCTCGCACGTGTTTTTACTCAACTAGCCTGCGGGATGCATCCTCTCGCACGTGTTTTTACTCGACTAGCCTGCGGGATGCATCCTCTCGCACGTGTTTTTCCTCGACTAGCCATGCGCATCCCAAAAAACCTGCGCATGCGCATCCCAAAAAACCTGCGCATGCGCATCCCACAAAACCTGCGCATGCGCATCCCACAAAACCTGCGCATGCGCATCCCACAAAACCTCGCACGTGTTTTTACTCGACTAGCCTGCGGGATTCATCCTCTCGCACGTGTTTTTGCTCGACTAGCCTGCGGGATGCATCCTCTCGCACGTGTTTTTACTCGACTAGCCTGCGGGATGCATCCTCTCGCACGTGTTTTTGCTCGACTAGCCATGCGCATCCCAAAAATCCTGCGCATGCGCATCCCACAAAACCTAGCACGTGTTTTTACTCGACTAGCCTGCGGGATGCATCCTCTCGCACGTGTTTTTACTCGACTAGCCTGCGGGATGCAACCTCTCGCACGTGTTTTTACTCGACTACCCTGCGGGATGCATCCTCTCGCACGTGTTTTTGCTCGACTAGCCATGCGCATCCCAAAAAACCTGCGCATGCGCATCCCACAAAACCTGCGCATGCGCATCCCACAAAACCTCGCACGTGTTTTTACTCGACTAGCCTGCGGGATGCATCCTCTCGCACGTGTTTTTACTCGACTAGCCTGCGGGATTCATCCTCTCGCACGTGTTTTTGCTCGACTAGCCTGCGGGATGCATCCTCTCGCACGTGTTTTTACTCGACTAGCCTGCGGGATGCATCCTCTCGCACGTGTTTTTACTCGACTACCCTGCGGGATGCATCCTCTCGCACGTGTTTTTGCTCGACTAGCCATGCGCATCCCAAAGAACCTGCGCATGCGCATCCCACAAAACCTCGCACGTGTTTTTACTCGACTAGCCTCCGGGATGCATCCTCTTGCACGTGTTTTTACTCGACTAGCCTGCGGGATGCATCCTCTCGCACGTGTTTTTGCTCGACTAGCCTGCGGGATGCATCCTCTCGCACGTGTTTTTACTCGACTAGCCTGCGGGATGCATCCTCTCGCACGTGTTTTTACTCGACTACCCTGCGGGATGCATCCTCTCGCACGTGTTTTTGCTCGACTAGCCATGCGCATCCCAAAAAACCTGCGCATGCGCATCCCACAAAACCTGCGCATGCGCATCCCACAAAACCTGCGCATGCGCATCCCACAAAACCTCGCACGTGTTTTTACTCGACTAGCCTGCGGGATGCATCCTCTCGCACGTGTTTTTACTCGACTAGCCTGCGGGATGCATCCTCTCGCACGTGTTTTTGCTCGACTAGCCTGCGGGATGCATCCTCTCGCACGTGTTTTTACTCGACTAGCCATGCGCATCCCAAAAAACCTGCGCATGCGCATCCCACAAAACCTCGCACGTGTTTTTACTCGACTAGCCTGCGGGATGCATCCTCTCGCACGTGTTTTTGCTCGACTAGCCATGCGCATCCCAAAAATCCTGCGCATGCGCATCCCACAAAACCTCGCACGTGTTTTTACTCGACTAGCCTGCGGGATGCATCCTCTCGCACGTGTTTTTACTCGACTAGCCTGCGGGATGCATCCTCTCGCACGTGTTTTTACTCGACTACCCTGCGGGATGCATCCTCTCGCACGTGTTTTTGCTCGACTAGCCATGCGCATCCCAAAAAACCTGCGCATGCGCATCCCACAAAACCTGCGCATGCGCATCCCACAAAACCTGCGCATGCGCATCCCACAAAACCTCGCACGTGTTTTTACTCGACTAGCCTGCGGGATGCATCCTCTCGCACGTGTTTTTACTCGACTAGCCTGCGGGATGCATCCTCCCGCACGTGTTTTTGCTCGACTAGCCATGCGCATCCCAAAAAACCTGCGCATGCGCATCCCACAAAACCTCGCACGTGTTTTTACTCGACTAGCCTGCGGGATGCATCCTCTCGCACGTGTTTTTGCTCGACTAGCCTGCGGGATGCATCCTCTCGCACGTGTTTTTACTCGACTAGCCTGCGGGATGCATCCTCCCGCACGTGTTTTTACACGACTAGCCTGCGGGATACATCCTCTCGCACGTGTTTTTACTCGACTAGCCTGCGGGATGCATCCTCTCGCACGTGTTTTTGCTCGACTAGCCTGCGGGATGCATCCTCTCGCACGTGTTTTTACTCGACTAGCCTGCGGGATGCATCCTCTCGCACGTGTTTTTGCTCGACTAGCCTGCGGGACGCATCCTCTCGCACGTGTTTTTACTCGACTAGCCTGCGGGATGCATCCTCTCGCACGTGTTTTTACTCGACTAGCCTTCGGGATGCATCCTCTCGCACGTGTTTTTACTCGACTAGCCTGCGGGATGCATCCTCTCGCACGTGTTTTTACTCGACTAGCCTGCGGGATGCATCCTCTCGCACGTGTTTTTGCTCGACTAGCCTGCGGGATGCATCCTCTCGCACGTGTTTTTACTCGACTAGCCTGCGGGATGCATCCTCCCGCACGTGTTTTTACTCGACTAGCCTGCGGGATACATCCTCTCGCACGTGTTTTTGCTCGACTAGCCTGCGGGATGCATCCTCTCGCATGTGTTTTTGCTCGACTAGCCTGCGGGATGCTTCCTCTCGCACGTGTTTTTGCTCGACTAGCCTGCGGGATGCATCCTCTCGCACGTGTTTTTGCTCGACTAGCCATGCGCATCCCAAAAAACCTGCGCATGCGCATCCCACAAAACCTGCGCATGCGCATCCCACAAAACCTCGCACGTGTTTTTACTCGACTAGCCTGCGGGATGCATCCTCTCGCACGTGTTTTTACTCGACTAGCCTGCGGGATGCATCCTCTCGCACGTGTTTTTGCTCGACTAGCCTGCGGGATGCATCCTCTCGCACGTGTTTTTACTCGACTAGCCTGCGGGATGCATCCTCCCGCACGTGTTTTTACTAGACTAGCCTGCGGGATACATCCTCTCGCACGTGTTTTTGCTCGACTAGCCTGCGGGATGCATCCTCTCGCACGTGTTTTTGCTCGACTAGCCTGCGGGATGCATCCTCTCGCACGTGTTTTTGCTCGACTAGCCTGCGGGACGCATCCTCTCGCACGTGTTTTTACTCGACTAGCCATGCGCATCCCAAAAAACCTGCGCATGCGCATCCCACAAAACCTGCGCATGCGCATCCCACAAAACCTCGCACGTGTTTTTACTCGACTAGCCTGCGGGATCCATCCTCTCGCACGTGTTTTTACTCGACTACCCTGCGGGATGCATCCTCTCGCACGTGTTTTTGCTCGACTAGCCTGCGGGATGCATCCTCTCGTACGTGTTTTTGCTCGACTAGCCTGCGGGATGCATCCTCTCGCACGTGTTTTTACTCGACTAGCCTGCGGGATGCATCCTCTCGCACGTGTTTTTACTCGACTACCCTGCGGGATGCATCCTCTCGCACGTGTTTTTGCTCGACTAGACATGCGCATCCCAAAAAACCTGCGCATGCGCATCCCACAAAACCTCGCACGTGTTTTTACTCGACTAGCCTGCGGGATGCATCCTCTCGCACGTGTTTTTACTCGACTAGCCTGCGGGATGCATCCTCTCGCACGTGTTTTTGCTCGACTAGCCTGCGGGATGCATCCTCTCGCACGTGTTTTTACTCGACTAGCCTGCGGGATGCATCCTCTCGCACGTGTTTTTGCTCGACTAGCCTGCGGGATGCATCCTCTCGCACGTGTTTTTACTCGACTAGCCTGCGGGATGCATCCTCTCGCACGTGTTTTTACTCGACTACCCTGCGGGATGCATCCTCTCGCACGTGTTTTTGCTCGACTAGCCATGCGCATCCCAAAAAACCTGCGCATGCGCATCCCACAAAACCTCGCACGTGTTTTTACTCGACTAGCCTCCGGGATGCATCCTTTCGCACGTGTTTTTACTCGACTAGCCTGCGGGATGCATCCTCTCGCACGTGTTTTTGCTCGACTAGCCTGCGGGATGCATCCTCTCGCACGTGTTTTTACTCGACTAGCCTGCGGGATGCATCCTCTCGCACGTGTTTTTACTCGACTACCCTGCGGGATGCATCCTCTCGCACGTGTTTTTGCTCGACTAGCCATGCGCATCCCAAAAAACCTGCGCATGCGCATCCCACAAAACCTGCGCATGCGCATCCCACAAAACCTGCGCATGCGCATCCCACAAAACCTCGCACGTGTTTTTACTCGACTAGCCTGCGGGATGCATCCTCTCGCACGTGTTTTTACTCGACTAGCCTGCGGGATGCATCCTCTCGCACGTGTTTTTGCTCGACTAGCCTGCGGGATGCATCCTCTCGCACGTGTTTTTACTCGACTAGCCATGCGCATCCCAAAAAACCTGCGCATGCGCATCCCACAAAACCTCGCACGTGTTTTTACTCGACTAGCCTGCGGGATGCATCCTCTCGCACGTGTTTTTACTCGACTAGCCTGCGGGATGCATCCTCTCGCAAGTGTTTTTACTCGACTAGCCTGCGGGATGCATCCTCTCGCACGTGTTTTTACTCGACTACCCTGCGGGATGCATCCTCTCGCACGTGTTTTTGCTCGACTAGCCATGCGCATCCCAAAAAACCTGCGCATGCGCATCCCACAAAACCTGCGCATGCGCATCCCACAAAACCTGCGCATGCGCATCCCACAAAACCTGCGCATGCGCATCCCACAAAACCTCGCACGTGTTTTTACTCGACTAGCCTGCGGGATGCATCCTCTCGCACGTGTTTTTACTCGACTAGCCTGCGGGATGCATCCTCCCGCACGTGTTTTTGCTCGACTAGCCATGCGCATCCCAAAAAACCTGCGCATGCGCATCCCACAAAACCTCGCACGTGTTTTTACTCGACTAGCCTGCGGGATGCATCCTCTCGCACGTGTTTTTGCTCGACTAGCCTGCGGGATGCATCCTCTCGCACGTGTTTTTACTCGACTAGCCTGCGGGATGCATCCTCCCGCACGTGTTTTTACACGACTAGCCTGCGGGATACATCCTCTCGCACGTGTTTTTACTCGACTAGCCTGCGGGATGCATCCTCTCGCACGTGTTTTTGCTCGACTAGCCTGCGGGATGCATCCTCTCGCACGTGTTTTTACTCGACTAGCCTGCGGGATGCATCCTCTCGCACGTGTTTTTGCTCGACTAGCCTGCGGGACGCATCCTCTCGCACGTGTTTTTACTCGACTAGCCTGCGGGATGCATCCTCTCGCACGTGTTTTTACTCGACTAGCCTTCGGGATGCATCCTCTCGCACGTGTTTTTACTCGACTAGCCTGCGGGATGCATCCTCTCGCACGTGTTTTTACTCGACTAGCCTGCGGGATGCATCCTCTCGCACGTGTTTTTGCTCGACTAGCCTGCGGGATGCATCCTCTCGCACGTGTTTTTACTCGACTAGCCTGCGGGATGCATCCTCCCGCACGTGTTTTTACTCGACTAGCCTGCGGGATACATCCTCTCGCACGTGTTTTTGCTCGACTAGCCTGCGGGATGCATCCTCTCGCATGTGTTTTTGCTCGACTAGCCTGCGGGATGCTTCCTCTCGCACGTGTTTTTGCTCGACTAGCCTGCGGGATGCATCCTCTCGCACGTGTTTTTGCTCGACTAGCCATGCGCATCCCAAAAAACCTGCGCATGCGCATCCCACAAAACCTGCGCATGCGCATCCCACAAAACCTCGCACGTGTTTTTACTCGACTAGCCTGCGGGATGCATCCTCTCGCACGTGTTTTTACTCGACTACCCTGCGGGATGCATCCTCTCGCACGTGTTTTTGCTCGACTAGCCTGCGGGATGCATCCTCTCGCACGTGTTTTTACTCGACTAGCCTGCGCGATGCATCCTCTCGCACGTGATTTTGCTCGACTAGCCTGCGGGATGCATCCTCTCGCACGTGTTTTTGCTCGACTAGCCTGCGGGATGCATCCTCTCGCACGTGTTTTTGCTCGACTAGGCATGCGCATCCCAAAAAACCTGCGCATGCGCATCTCAAAAAACCTGCGCATGCGCATCCCACAAAACCTCGCACGTGTTTTTACTCAACTAGCCTGCGGGATGCATCCTCTCGCACGTGTTTTTACTCGACTAGCCTGCGGGATGCATCCTCTCGCACGTGTTTTTCCTCGACTAGCCATGCGCATCCCAAAAAACCTGCGCATGCGCATCCCAAAAAACCTGCGCATTCGCATCCCAAAAAACCTGCGCATGCGCATCCCACAAAACCTGCGCATGCGCATCCCACAAATCCTCGCACGTGTTTTTACTCGACTAGCCTGCGGGATTCATCCTCTCGCACGTGTTTTTGCTCGACTAGCCTGCGGGATGCATCCTCTCGCACGTGTTTTTACTCGACTAGCCTGCGGGATGCATCCTCTCGCACGTGTTCTTGCTCGACTAGCCATGCGCATCCCAAAAATCCTGCGCATGCGCATCCCACAAAACCTCGCACGTGTTTTTACTCGACTAGCCTGCGGGATGCATCCTCTCGCACGTGTTTTTACTCGACTAGCCTGCGGGATGCATCCTCTCGCACGTGTTTTTACTCGACTACCCTGCGGGATGCATCCTCTCGCACGTGTTTTTACTCGACTAGCCTGCGGGATGCATCCTCTCGCACGTGTTTTTGCTCGACTAGCCTGCGGGATGCATCCTCTCGCACGTGTTTTTACTCGACTAGCCTGCGGGATGCATCCTCTCGCACGTGTTTTTGCTCGACTAGCCTGCGGGATGCATCCTCTCGCACGTGTTTTTACTCGACTAGCCTGCGGGATGCATCCTCTCGCACGTGTTTTTACTCGACTACCCTGCGGGATGCATCCTCTCGCACGTGTTTTTGCTCGACTAGCCATGCGCATCCCAAAAAACCTGCGCATGCGCATCCCACAAAACCTCGCACGTGTTTTTACTCGACTAGCCTGCGGGATGCATCCTCTCGCACGTGTTTTTACTCGACTAGCCTGCGGGATGCATCCTCTCGCACGTGTTTTTGCTCGACTAGCCTGCGGGATGCATCCTCTCGCACGTGTTTTTACTCGACTAGCCTGCGGGATGCATCCTCTCGCACGTGTTTTTGCTCGACTAGCCTGCGGGATGCATCCTCTCGCACGTGTTTTTACTCGACTAGCCTGCGGGATGCATCCTCTCGCACGTGTTTTTACTCGACTACCCTGCGGGATGCATCCTCTCGCACGTGTTTTTGCTCGACTAGCCATGCGCATCCCAAAAAACCTGCGCATGCGCATCCCACAAAACCTCGCACATGTTTTTACTCGACTAGCCTGCGGGATGCATCCTCTCGCACGTGTTTTTACTCGACTAGCCTGCGGGATGCATCCTCTCGCACGTGTTTTTGCTCGACTAGCCTGCGGGATGCATCCTCTCGCACGTGTTTTTACTCGACTAGCCTGCGGGATGCATCCTCTCGCACGTGTTTTTGCTCGACTAGCCTGCGGGATGCATCCTCCCGCACGTGTTTTTGCTCGACTAGCCATGCGCATCCCAAAAAACCTGCGCATGCGCATCCCACAAAACCTGCGCATGCGCATCCCACAAATCCTCGCACGTGTTTTTACTCGACTAGCCTGCGGGATGCATCCTCTCGCACGTGTTTTTGCTCGACTAGCCTGCGGGATGCATCCTCTCGCACGTGTTTTTACTCGACTAGCCTGCGCGATGCATCCTCTCGCACGTGATTTTGCTCGACTAGCCTGCGGGATGCATCCTCTCGCACGTGTTTTTGCTCGACTAGCCTGCGGGATGCATCCTCTCGCACGTGTTTTGGTCGACTAGGCATGCGCATCCCAAAAAACCTGCGCATGCGCATCCCAAAAAACCTGCGCATGCGCATCCCACAAAACCTGCGCATGCGCATCCCACAAAACCTCGCACGTGTTTTTACTCAACTAGCCTGCGGGATGCATCCTCTCGCACGTGTTTTTACTCGACTAGCCTGCGGGATGCATCCTCTCGCACGTGTTTTTCCTCGACTAGCCATGCGCATCCCAAAAAACCTGCGCATGCGCATCCCAAAAAACCTGCGCATGCGCATCCCACAAAACCTGCGCATGCGCATCCCACAAAACCTGCGCATGCGCATCCCACAAAACCTCGCACGTGTTTTTACTCGACTAGCCTGCGGGATTCATCCTCTCGCACGTGTTTTTGCTCGACTAGCCTGCGGGATGCATCCTCTCGCACGTGTTTTTACTCGACTAGCCATGCGCATCCCAAAAAACCTGCGCATGCGCATCCCACAAAACCTCGCACGTGTTTTTACTCGACTAGCCTGCGGGATGCATCCTCTCGCACGTGTTTTTGCTCGACTAGCCTGCGGGATGCATCCTCTCGCACGTGTTTTTACTCGACTAGCCTGCGGGATGCATCCTCCCGCACGTGTTTTTACACGACTAGCCTGCGGGATACATCCTCTCGCACGTGTTTTTACTCGACTAGCCTGCGGGATGCATCCTCTCGCACGTGTTTTTGCTCGACTAGCCTGCGGGATGCATCCTCTCGCACGTGTTTTTACTCGACTAGCCTGCGGGATGCATCCTCTCGCACGTGTTTTTGCTCGACTAGCCTGCGGGACGCATCCTCGCACGTGTTTTTACTCGACTAGCCTTCGGGATTCATCCTCTCGCACGTGTTTTTACTCGACTAGCCTGCGGGATGCATCCTCTCGCACGTGTTTTTACTCGACTAGCCTGCGCGATGCATCCTCTCGCACGTGATTTTGCTCGACTAGCCTGCGGGATGCATCCTCTCGCACGTGTTTTTGCTCGACTAGCCTGCGGGATGCATCCTCTCGCACGTGTTTTTACTCGACTAGCCTGCGGGATGCATCCTCTCGCACGTGTTTTTACTCGACTAGCCTGCGGGATGTATCCTCTCGCACGTGGTTTTACTCGACTAGCCTGCGGGATGCATCCTCTCGCACGTGATTTTGCTCGACTAGCCATGCGCATCCCAAAAAACCTGCGCATGCGCATCCCACAAAACCTGCGCATGCGCATCCCACAAAACCTCGCACGTGTTTTTGCTCGACTAGCCTGCGGGACGCATCCTCTCGCACGTGTTTTTACTCGACTAGCCTGCGGGATGCATCCTCTCGCACGTGTTTTTGCTCGACTAGCCTGCGGGATGCATCCTCTCGCACGTGTTTTTACTCGACTACCCTGCGGGATGCATCCTCTCGCACGTGTTTTTGCTCGACTAGCCATGCGCATCCCAAAAAACCTGCGCATGCGCATCCCACAAAACCTGCGCATGCGCATCCCACAAAACCTCGCACGTGTTTTTACTCGACTAGCCTGCGGGATGCATCCTCTCGCACGTGTTTTTACTCGACTAGCCTGCGGGATGCATCCTCTCGCACGTGTTTTTGCTCGACTAGCCTGCGGGATGCATCCTCTCGCACGTGTTTTTACTCGACTAGCCTGCGGGATGCATCCTCCCGCACGTGTTTTTACTCGACTAGCCTGCGGGATACATCCCCTCGCACGTGTTTTTGCTCGACTAGCCTGCGGGATGCATCCTCTCGCACGTGTTTTTACTCGACTAGCCTGCGGGATGCATCCTCTCGCACGTGTTTTTACTCGACTAGCCTGCGGGATGCATCCTCTCGCACGTGTTTTTGCTCTACTAGCCTGCGGGATGCATCCTCTCGCACGTGTTTTTACTCGACTAGCCTGCGGGATGCATCCTCTCGCACGTGTTTTTACTCGACTAGCCTGCGGGATGCATCCTCCCGCACGTGTTTTTACTCGACTAGCCTGCGGGATACATCCCCTCGCACGTGTTTTTGCTCGACTAGCCTGCGGGATGCATCCTCTCGCACGTGTTTTTGCTCGACTAGCCTGCGGGATGCATCCTCTCGCACGTGTTTTTACTCGACTAGCCTGCGGGATGCATCCTCTCGCACGTGTTTTTACTCGACTAGCCGTCGGGATTCATCCTCTCGCACGTGTTTTTACTCGACTAGCCTGCGGGATGCATCCTCTCGCACGTGTTTTTGCTCGACTAGCCTGCGGGATGCATCCTCTCGCACGTGTTTTTACTCGACTAGCCTGCGGGATGCATCCTCCCGCACGTGTTTTTACTCGACTAGCCTGCGGGATACATCCTCTCGCACGTGTTTTTACTCGACTAGCCTGCGGGATGCATCCTCTCGCACGTGTTTTTGCTCGACTAGCCTGCGGGATGCATCCTCTCGCACGTGTTTTTGCTCGACTAGCCATGCGCATCCCAAAAAACCTGCGCATGCGCATCCCACAAAACCTCGCACGTGTTTTTACTCGACTAGCCTGCGGGATGCATCCTCTCGCACGTGTTTTTACTCGACTAGCCTGCGGGATGCATCCTCTCGCACGTGTTTTTGCTCTACTAGCCTGCGGGATGCATCCTCTCGCACGTGTTTTTACTCGACTAGCCTGCGGGATGCATCCTCTCGCACGTGTTTTTACTCGACTACCCTGCGGGATGAATCCTCTCGCACGTGTTTTTGCTCGACTAGCCATGCGCATCCCAAAAAACCTGCGCATGCGCATCCCACAAAACCTCGCACGTGTTTTTACTCGACTAGCCTGCGGGATGCATCCTCTCGCACGTGTTTTTGCTCGACTAGCCTGCGGGATGCATCCTCTCGCACGTGTTTTTACTCGACTAGCCTGCGGGATGCATCCTCCCGCACGTGTTTTTACTCGACTAGCCTGCGGGATGCATCCTCTCGCACGTGTTTTTGCTCGACTAGCCTGCGGGATGCATCCTCTCGCACGTGTTTTTGCTCGACTAGCCTGCGGGACGCATCCTCTCGCACGTGTTTTTACTCGACTAGCCTGCGGGATGCATCCTCTCGCACGTGTTTTTACTCGACTAGCCTTCGGGATTCATCCTCTCGCACGTGTTTTTACTCGACTAGCCTGCGGGATGCATCCTCTCGCACGTGTTTTTGCTCGACTAGCCTGCGGGATGCATCCTCTCGCACGTGTTTTTACTCGACTAGCCTTCGGGATTCATCCTCTCGCACGTGTTTTTACTCGACTAGCCTGCGGGATGCATCCTCTCGCACGTGTTTTTGCTCGACTAGCCTGCGGGATGCATCCTCTCGCACGTGTTTTTACTCGACTAGCCTGCGGGATGCATCCTCTCGCACGTGTTTTTACTCGACTAGCCTGCGGGATGCATCCTCTCGCACGTGTTTTTACTCGACTAGCCTGCGGGATGCATCCTCTCGCACGTGTTTTTACTCGACTAGCCTTCGGGATTCATCCTCTCGCACGTGTTTTTACTCGACTAGCCTGCGGGATGCATCCTCTCGCACGTGTTTTTACTCGACTAGCCTGCGCGATGCATCCTCTCGCACGTGATTTTGCTCGACTAGCCTGCGGGATGCATCCTCTCGCACGTGTTTTTGCTCGACTAGCCTGCGGGATGCATCCTCTCGCACGTGTTTTTGCTCGACTAGCCTGCGGGATGCATCCTCTCGCACGTGTTTTGGTCGACTAGGCATGCGCATCCCAAAAAACCTGCGCATGCGCATCCCAAAAAACCTGCGCATGCGCATCCCACAAAACCTGCGCATGCGCATCCCACAAAACCTCGAACGTGTTTTTACTCAACTAGCCTGCGGGATGCATCCTCTCGCACGTGTTTTTACTCGACTAGCCTGCGGGATGCATCCTCTCGCACGTGTTTTTCCTCGACTAGCCATGCGCATCCCAAAAAAACCTGCGCATGCGCATCCCAAAAAACCTGCGCATGCGCATCCCACAAAACCTGCGCATGCGCATCCCACAAAACCTGCGCATGCGCATCCCACAAAACCTCGCACGTGTTTTTACTCGACTAGCCTGCGGGATTCATCCTCTCGCACGTGTTTTTGCTCGACTAGCCTGCGGGATGCATCCTCTCGCACGTGTTTTTACTCGACTAGCCATGCGCATCCCAAAAAACCTGCGCATGCGCATCCCACAAAACCTCGCACGTGTTTTTACTCGACTAGCCTGCGGGATGCATCCTCTCGCACGTGTTTTTGCTCGACTAGCCTGCGGGATGCATCCTCTCGCACGTGTTTTTACTCGACTAGCCTGCGGGATGCATCCTCCCGCACGTGTTTTTACACGACTAGCCTGCGGGATACATCCTCTCGCACGTGTTTTTACTCGACTAGCCTGCGGGATGCATCCTCTCGCACGTGTTTTTGCTCGACTAGCCTGCGGGATGCATCCTCTCGCACGTGTTTTTACTCGACTAGCCTGCGGGATGCATCCTCTCGCACGTGTTTTTGCTCGACTAGCCTGCGGGACGCATCCTCTCGCACGTGTTTTTACTCGACTAGCCTGCGGGATGCATCCTCTCGCACGTGTTTTTACTCGACTAGCCTTCGGGATTCATCCTCTCGCACGTGTTTTTACTCGACTAGCCTGCGGGATGCATCCTCTCGCACGTGTTTTTACTCGACTAGCCTGCGCGATGCATCCTCTCGCACGTGATTTTGCTCGACTAGCCTGCGGGATGCATCCTCTCGCACGTGTTTTTGCTCGACTAGCCTGCGGGATGCATCCTCTCGCACGTGTTTTTACTCGACTAGCCTGCGGGATGCATCCTCTCGCACGTGTTTTTACTCGACTAGCCTGCGGGATGTATCCTCTCGCACGTGGTTTTACTCGACTAGCCTGCGGGATGCATCCTCTCGCACGTGATTTTGCTCGACTAGCCATGCGCATCCCAAAAAACCTGCGCATGCGCATCCCACAAAACCTGCGCATGCGCATCCCACAAAACCTCGCACGTGTTTTTGCTCGACTAGCCTGCGGGACGCATCCTCTCGCACGTGTTTTTACTCGACTAGCCTGCGGGATGCATCCTCTCGCACGTGTTTTTGCTCGACTAGCCTGCGGGATGCATCCTCTCGCACGTGTTTTTACTCGACTACCCTGCGGGATGCATCCTCTCGCACGTGTTTTTGCTCGACTAGCCATGCGCATCCCAAAAAACCTGCGCATGCGCATCCCACAAAACCTGCGCATGCGCATCCCACAAAACCTCGCACGTGTTTTTACTCGACTAGCCTGCGGGATGCATCCTCTCGCACGTGTTTTTACTCGACTAGCCTGCGGGATGCATCCTCTCGCACGTGTTTTTGCTCGACTAGCCTGCGGGATGCATCCTCTCGCACGTGTTTTTACTCGACTAGCCTGCGGGATGCATCCTCCCGCACGTGTTTTTACTCGACTAGCCTGCGGGATACATCCCCTCGCACGTGTTTTTGCTCGACTAGCCTGCGGGATGCATCCTCTCGCACGTGTTTTTGCTCGACTAGCCTGCGGGATGCATCCTCTCGCACGTGTTTTTGCTCGACTAGCCTGCGGGACGCATCCTCTCGCACGTGTTTTTACTCGACTAGCCTGCGGGATGCATCCTCTCGCACGTGTTTTTACTCGACTAGCCTTCGGGATTCATCCTCTCGCACGTGTTTTTACTCGACTAGCCTGCGGGATGCATCCTCTCGCACGTGTTTTTGCTCGACTAGCCTGCGGGATGCATCCTCTCGCACGTGTTTTTACTCGACTAGCCAGCGGGATGCATCCTCCCGCACGTGTTTTTACTCGACTAGCCTGCGGGATACATCCTCTCGCATTTGTTTTTACTCGACTAGCCTGCGGGATGCATCCTCTCGCACGTGTTTTTGCTCGACTAGCCTGCGGGATGCATCCTCTCGCACGTGTTTTTGCTCGACTAGCCATGCGCATCCCAAAAAACCTGCGCATGCGCATCCCACAAAACCTCGCACGTGTTTTTACTCGACTAGCCTGCGGGATGCATCCTCTCGCACGTGTTTTTACTCGACTAGCCTGCGGGATGCATCCTCTCGCACGTGTTTTTGCTCTACTAGCCTGCGGGATGCATCCTCTCGCACGTGTTTTTACTCGACTAGCCTGCGGGATGCATCCTCTCGCACGTGTTTTTACTCGACTAGCCTGCGGGATGCATCCTCCCGCACGTGTTTTTACTCGACTAGCCTGCGGGATACATCCCCTCGCACGTGTTTTTGCTCGACTAGCCTGCGGGATGCATCCTCTCGCACGTGTTTTTGCTCGACTAGCCTGCGGGATGCATCCTCTCGCACGTGTTTTTACTCGACTAGCCTGCGGGATGCATCCTCTCGCACGTGTTTTTACTCGACTAGCCTTCGGGATTCATCCTCTCGCACGTGTTTTTACTCGACTAGCCTGCGGGATGCATCCTCTCGCACGTGTTTTTGCTCGACTAGCCTGCGGGATGCATCCTCTCGCACGTGTTTTTACTCGACTAGCCTGCGGGATGCATCCTCCCGCACGTGTTTTTACTCGACTAGCCTGCGGGATACATCCTCTCGCACGTGTTTTTACTCGACTAGCCTGCGGGATGCATCCTCTCGCACGTGTTTTTGCTCGACTAGCCTGCGGGATGCATCCTCTCGCACGTGTTTTTACTCGACTAGCCTGCGGGATGCATCCTCTCGCACGTGTTTTTACTCGACTAGCCTGCGGGATGCATCCTCTCGCACGTGTTTTTGCTCGACTAGCCTGCGGGATGCATCCTCTCGCACGTGTTTTTCCTCGACTAGCCATGCGCATCCCAAAAAAACCTGCGCATGCGCATCCCAAAAAACCTGCGCATGCGCATCCCACAAAACCTGCGCATGCGCATCCCACAAAACCTGCGCATGCGCATCCCACAAAACCTCGCACGTGTTTTTACTCGACTAGCCTGCGGGATTCATCCTCTCGCACGTGTTTTTGCTCGACTAGCCTGCGGGATGCATCCTCTCGCACGTGTTTTTACTCGACTAGCCATGCGCATCCCAAAAAACCTGCGCATGCGCATCCCACAAAACCTCGCACGTGTTTTTACTCGACTAGCCTGCGGGATGCATCCTCTCGCACGTGTTTTTGCTCGACTAGCCTGCGGGATGCATCCTCTCGCACGTGTTTTTACTCGACTAGCCTGCGGGATGCATCCTCCCGCACGTGTTTTTACACGACTAGCCTGCGGGATACATCCTCTCGCACGTGTTTTTACTCGACTAGCCTGCGGGATGCATCCTCTCGCACGTGTTTTTGCTCGACTAGCCTGCGGGATGCATCCTCTCGCACGTGTTTTTACTCGACTAGCCTGCGGGATGCATCCTCTCGCACGTGTTTTTGCTCGACTAGCCTGCGGGACGCATCCTCTCGCACGTGTTTTTACTCGACTAGCCTGCGGGATGCATCCTCTCGCACGTGTTTTTACTCGACTAGCCTTCGGGATTCATCCTCTCGCACGTGTTTTTACTCGACTAGCCTGCGGGATGCATCCTCTCGCACGTGTTTTTACTCGACTAGCCTGCGCGATGCATCCTCTCGCACGTGATTTTGCTCGACTAGCCTGCGGGATGCATCCTCTCGCACGTGTTTTTGCTCGACTAGCCTGCGGGATGCATCCTCTCGCACGTGTTTTTACTCGACTAGCCTGCGGGATGCATCCTCTCGCACGTGTTTTTACTCGACTAGCCTGCGGGATGTATCCTCTCGCACGTGGTTTTACTCGACTAGCCTGCGGGATGCATCCTCTCGCACGTGATTTTGCTCGACTAGCCATGCGCATCCCAAAAAACCTGCGCATGCGCATCCCACAAAACCTGCGCATGCGCATCCCACAAAACCTCGCACGTGTTTTTGCTCGACTAGCCTGCGGGACGCATCCTCTCGCACGTGTTTTTACTCGACTAGCCTGCGGGATGCATCCTCTCGCACGTGTTTTTGCTCGACTAGCCTGCGGGATGCATCCTCTCGCACGTGTTTTTACTCGACTACCCTGCGGGATGCATCCTCTCGCACGTGTTTTTGCTCGACTAGCCATGCGCATCCCAAAAAACCTGCGCATGCGCATCCCACAAAACCTGCGCATGCGCATCCCACAAAACCTCGCACGTGTTTTTACTCGACTAGCCTGCGGGATGCATCCTCTCGCACGTGTTTTTACTCGACTAGCCTGCGGGATGCATCCTCTCGCACGTGTTTTTGCTCGACTAGCCTGCGGGATGCATCCTCTCGCACGTGTTTTTACTCGACTAGCCTGCGGGATGCATCCTCCCGCACGTGTTTTTACTCGACTAGCCTGCGGGATACATCCCCTCGCACGTGTTTTTGCTCGACTAGCCTGCGGGATGCATCCTCTCGCACGTGTTTTTGCTCGACTAGCCTGCGGGATGCATCCTCTCGCACGTGTTTTTACTCGACTAGCCTTCGGGATTCATCCTCTCGCACGTGTTTTTACTCGACTAGCCTGCGGGATGCATCCTCTCGCACGTGTTTTTGCTCGACTAGCCTGCGGGATGCATCCTCTCGCACGTGTTTTTACTCGACTAGCCAGCGGGATGCATCCTCCCGCACGTGTTTTTACTCGACTAGCCTGCGGGATGCATCCTCTCGCACGTGTTTTTGCTCGACTAGCCATGCGCATCCCAAAAAACCTGCGCATGCGCATCCCACAAAACCTCGCACGTGTTTTTACTCGACTAGCCTGCGGGATGCATCCTCTCGCACGTGTTTTTACTCGACTAGCCTGCGGGATGCATCCTCTCGCACGTGTTTTTGCTCTACTAGCCTGCGGGATGCATCCTCTCGCACGTGTTTTTACTCGACTAGCCTGCGGGATGCATCCTCTCGCACGTGTTTTTACTCGACTAGCCTGCGGGATGCATCCTCCCGCACGTGTTTTTACTCGACTAGCCTGCGGGATACATCCCCTCGCACGTGTTTTTGCTCGACTAGCCTGCGGGATGCATCCTCTCGCACGTGTTTTTGCTCGACTAGCCTGCGGGATGCATCCTCTCGCACGTGTTTTTACTCGACTAGCCTGCGGGATGCATCCTCTCGCACGTGTTTTTACTCGACTAGCCTTCGGGATTCATCCTCTCGCACGTGTTTTTACTCGACTAGCCTGCGGGATGCATCCTCTCGCACGTGTTTTTGCTCGACTAGCCTGCGGGATGCATCCTCTCGCACGTGTTTTTACTCGACTAGCCTGCGGGATGCATCCTCCCGCACGTGTTTTTACTCGACTAGCCTGCGGGATACATCCTCTCGCACGTGTTTTTACTCGACTAGCCTGCGGGATGCATCCTCTCGCACGTGTTTTTGCTCGACTAGCCTGCGGGATGCATCCTCTCGCACGTGTTTTTGCTCGACTAGCCATGCGCATCCCAAAAAACCTGCGCATGCGCATCCCACAAAACCTCGCACGTGTTTTTACTCGACTAGCCTGCGGGATGCATCCTCTCGCACGTGTTTTTACTCGACTAGCCTGCGGGATGCATCCTCTCGCACGTGTTTTTGCTCTACTAGCCTGCGGGATGCATCCTCTCGCACGTGTTTTTACTCGACTAGCCTGCGGGATGCATCCTCTCGCACGTGTTTTTACTCGACTACCCTGCGGGATGAATCCTCTCGCACGTGTTTTTGCTCGACTAGCCATGCGCATCCCAAAAAACCTGCGCATGCGCATCCCACAAAACCTCGCACGTGTTTTTACTCGACTAGCCTGCGGGATGCATCCTCTCGCACGTGTTTTTGCTCGACTAGCCTGCGGGATGCATCCTCTCGCACGTGTTTTTACTCGACTAGCCTGCGGGATGCATCCTCCCGCACGTGTTTTTACTCGACTAGCCTGCGGGATACATCCTCTCGCACGTGTTTTTGCTCGACTAGCCTGCGGGATGCATCCTCTCGCACGTGTTTTTGCTCGACTAGCCTGCGGGATGCATCCTCTCGCACGTGTTTTTGCTCGACTAGCCTGCGGGACGCATCCTCTCGCACGTGTTTTTACTCGACTAGCCTGCGGGATGCATCCTCTCGCACGTGTTTTTACTCGACTAGCCTTCGGGATTCATCCTCTCGCACGTGTTTTTACTCGACTAGCCTGCGGGATGCATCCTCTCGCACGTGTTTTTGCTCGACTAGCCTGCGGGATGCATCCTCTCGCACGTGTTTTTACTCGACTAGCCTTCGGGATTCATCCTCTCGCACGTGTTTTTACTCGACTAGCCTGCGGGATGCATCCTCTCGCACGTGTTTTTGCTCGACTAGCCTGCGGGATGCATCCTCTCGCACGTGTTTTTACTCGACTAGCCTGCGGGATGCATCCTCTCGCACGTGTTTTTGCTCGACTAGCCTGCGGGATGCATCCTCTCGCACGTGTTTTTACTCGACTAGCCATGCGCATCCCAAAAAACCTGCGCATGCGCATCCCACAAAACCTCGCACGTGTTTTTACTCGACTAGCCTGCGGGATGCATCCTCTCGCACGTGTTTTTGCTCGACTAGCCTGCGGGATGCATCCTCTCGCACGTGTTTTTACTCGACTAGCCTGCGGGATGCATCCTCCCGCACGTGTTTTTACACGACTAGCCTGCGGGATACATCCTCTCGCACGTGTTTTTACTCGACTAGCCTGCGGGATGCATCCTCTCGCACGTGTTTTTGCTCGACTAGCCTGCGGGATGCATCCTCTCGCACGTGTTTTTACTCGACTAGCCTGCGGGATGCATCCTCTCGCACGTGTTTTTGCTCGACTAGCCTGCGGGACGCATCCTCTCGCACGTGTTTTTACTCGACTAGCCTGCGGGATGCATCCTCTCGCACGTGTTTTTACTCGACTAGCCTTCGGGATTCATCCTCTCGCACGTGTTTTTACTCGACTAGCCTGCGGGATGCATCCTCTCGCACGTGTTTTTACTCGACTAGCCTGCGCGATGCATCCTCTCGCACGTGATTTTGCTCGACTAGCCTGCGGGATGCATCCTCTCGCACGTGTTTTTGCTCGACTAGCCTGCGGGATGCATCCTCTCGCACGTGTTTTTACTCGACTAGCCTGCGGGATGCATCCTCTCGCACGTGTTTTTACTCGACTAGCCTGCGGGATGTATCCTCTCGCACGTGGTTTTACTCGACTAGCCTGCGGGATGCATCCTCTCGCACGTGATTTTGCTCGACTAGCCATGCGCATCCCAAAAAACCTGCGCATGCGCATCCCACAAAACCTGCGCATGCGCATCCCACAAAACCTCGCACGTGTTTTTGCTCGACTAGCCTGCGGGACGCATCCTCTCGCACGTGTTTTTACTCGACTAGCCTGCGGGATGCATCCTCTCGCACGTGTTTTTGCTCGACTAGCCTGCGGGATGCATCCTCTCGCACGTGTTTTTACTCGACTACCCTGCGGGATGCATCCTCTCGCACGTGTTCTTGCTCGACTAGCCATGCGCATCCCAAAAAACCTGCGCATGCGCATCCCACAAAACCTGCGCATGCGCATCCCACAAAACCTCGCACGTGTTTTTACTCGACTAGCCTGCGGGATGCATCCTCTCGCACGTGTTTTTACTCGACTAGCCTGCGGGATGCATCCTCTCGCACGTGTTTTTGCTCGACTAGCCTGCGGGATGCATCCTCTCGCACGTGTTTTTACTCGACTAGCCTGCGGGATGCATCCTCCCGCACGTGTTTTTACTCGACTAGCCTGCGGGATACATCCCCTCGCACGTGTTTTTGCTCGACTAGCCTGCGGGATGCATCCTCTCGCACGTGTTTTTGCTCGACTAGCCTGCGGGATGCATCCTCTCGCACGTGTTTTTACTCGACTAGCCTTCGGGATTCATCCTCTCGCACGTGTTTTTACTCGACTAGCCTGCGGGATGCATCCTCTCGCACGTGTTTTTGCTCGACTAGCCTGCGGGATGCATCCTCTCGCACGTGTTTTTACTCGACTAGCCAGCGGGATGCATCCTCCCGCACGTGTTTTTACTCGACTAGCCTGCGGGATGCATCCTCTCGCACGTGTTTTTGCTCGACTAGCCATGCGCATCCCAAAAAACCTGCGCATGCGCATCCCACAAAACCTCGCACGTGTTTTTACTCGACTAGCCTGCGGGATGCATCCTCTCGCACGTGTTTTTACTCGACTAGCCTGCGGGATGCATCCTCTCGCACGTGTTTTTGCTCTACTAGCCTGCGGGATGCATCCTCTCGCACGTGTTTTTACTCGACTAGCCTGCGGGATGCATCCTCTCGCACGTGTTTTTACTCGACTAGCCTGCGGGATGCATCCTCCCGCACGTGTTTTTACTCGACTAGCCTGCGGGATACATCCCCTCGCACGTGTTTTTGCTCGACTAGCCTGCGGGATGCATCCTCTCGCACGTGTTTTTACTCGACTAGCCTTCGGGATTCATCCTCTCGCACGTGTTTTTGCTCGACTAGCCTGCGGGATGCATCCTCTCGCACGTGTTTTTACTCGACTAGCCTGCGGGATGCATCCTCCCGCACGTGTTTTTACTCGACTAGCCTGCGGGATACATCCTCTCGCACGTGTTTTTACTCGACTAGCCTGCGGGATGCATCCTCTCGCACGTGTTTTTGCTCGACTAGCCTGCGGGATGCATCCTCTCGCACGTGTTTTTGCTCGACTAGCCATGCGCATCCCAAAAAACCTGCGCATGCGCATCCCACAAAACCTCGCACGTGTTTTTACTCGACTAGCCTGCGGGATGCATCCTCTCGCACGTGTTTTTACTCGACTAGCCTGCGGGATGCATCCTCTCGCACGTGTTTTTGCTCTACTAGCCTGCGGGATGCATCCTCTCGCACGTGTTTTTACTCGACTAGCCTGCGGGATGCATCCTCTCGCACGTGTTTTTACTCGACTACCCTGCGGGATGAATCCTCTCGCACGTGTTTTTGCTCGACTAGCCATGCGCATCCCAAAAAACCTGCGCATGCGCATCCCACAAAACCTCGCACGTGTTTTTACTCGACTAGCCTGCGGGATGCATCCTCTCGCACGTGTTTTTGCTCGACTAGCCTGCGGGATGCATCCTCTCGCACGTGTTTTTACTCGACTAGCCTGCGGGATGCATCCTCCCGCACGTGTTTTTACTCGACTAGCCTGCGGGATACATCCTCTCGCACGTGTTTTTGCTCGACTAGCCTGCGGGATGCATCCTCTCGCACGTGTTTTTGCTCGACTAGCCTGCGGGATGCATCCTCTCGCACGTGTTTTTGCTCGACTAGCCTGCGGGACGCATCCTCTCGCACGTGTTTTTACTCGACTAGCCTGCGGGATGCATCCTCTCGCACGTGTTTTTACTCGACTAGCCTTCGGGATTCATCCTCTCGCACGTGTTTTTACTCGACTAGCCTGCGGGATGCATCCTCTCGCACGTGTTTTTGCTCGACTAGCCTGCGGGATGCATCCTCTCGCACGTGTTTTTACTCGACTAGCCTTCGGGATTCATCCTCTCGCACGTGTTTTTACTCGACTAGCCTGCGGGATGCATCCTCTCGCACGTGTTTTTGCTCGACTAGCCTGCGGGATGCATCCTCTCGCACGTGTTTTTACTCGACTAGCCTGCGGGATGCATCCTCTCGCACGTGTTTTTACTCGACTAGCCTGCGGGATGCATCCTCTCGCACGTGTTTTTACTCGACTAGCCTGCGGGATGCATCCTCTCGCACGTGTTTTTACTCGACTAGCCTTCGGGATTCATCCTCTCGCACGTGTTTTTACTCGACTAGCCTGCGGGATGCATCCTCTCGCACGTGTTTTTACTCGACTAGCCTGCGCGATGCATCCTCTCGCACGTGATTTTGCTCGACTAGCCTGCGGGATGCATCCTCTCGCACGTGTTTTTGCTCGACTAGCCTGCGGGATGCATCCTCTCGCACGTGTTTTTACTCGACTAGCCTGCGGGATGCATCCTCTCGCACGTGTTTTTACTCGACTAGCCTGCGGGATGTATCCTCTCGCACGTGGTTTTACTCGACTAGCCTGCGGGATGCATCCTCTCGCACGTGATTTTGCTCGACTAGCCATGCGCATCCCAAAAAACCTGCGCATGCGCATCCCACAAAACCTGCGCATGCGCATCCCACAAAACCTCGCACGTGTTTTTACTCGACTAGCCTGCGGGATTCATCCTCTCGCACGTGTTTTTGCTCGACTAGCCTGCGGGATGCATCCTCTCGCACGTGTTTTTGCTCGACTAGCCTGCGGGACGCATCCTCTCGCACGTGTTTTTACTCGACTAGCCTGCGGGATGCATCCTCTCGCACGTGTTTTTGCTCGACTAGCCTGCGGGATGCATCCTCTCGCACGTGTTTTTACTCGACTACCCTGCGGGATGCATCCTCTCGCACGTGTTTTTGCTCGACTAGCCATGCGCATCCCAAAAAACCTGCGCATGCGCATCCCACAAAACCTGCGCATGCGCATCCCACAAAACCTGCGCATGCGCATCCCACAAAACCTCGCACGTGTTTTTACTCGACTAGCCTGCGGGATGCATCCTCTCGCACGTGTTTTTACTCGACTAGCCTGCGGGATGCATCCTCTCGCACGTGTTTTTGCTCGACTAGCCTGCGGGATGCATCCTCTCGCACGTGTTTTTACTCGACTAGCCTGCGGGATGCATCCTCCCGCACGTGTTTTTACTCGACTAGCCTGCGGGATACATCCCCTCGCACGTGTTTTTGCTCGACTAGCCTGCGGGATGCATCCTCTCGCACGTGTTTTTGCTCGACTAGCCTGCGGGATGCATCCTCTCGCACGTGTTTTTACTCGACTAGCCTTCGGGATTCATCCTCTCGCACGTGTTTTTACTCGACTAGCCTGCGGGATGCATCCTCTCGCACGTGTTTTTGCTCGACTAGCCTGCGGGATGCATCCTCTCGCACGTGTTTTTACTCGACTAGCCTGCGGGATGCATCCTCTCGCACGTGTTTTTACTCGACTAGCCTGCGGGATGCATCCTCTCGCACGTGTTTTTACTCGACTAGCCTGCGGGATGCATCCTCTCGCACGTGTTTTTACTCGACTAGCCTGCGGGATGTATCCTCTCGCACGTGGTTTTACTCGACTAGCCTGCGGGATGCATCCTCTCGCACGTGATTTTGCTCGACTAGCCATGCGCATCCCAAAAAACCTGCGCATGCGCATCCCACAAAACCTGCGCATGCGCATCCCACAAAACCTCGAACGTGTTTTTACTCGACTAGCCTGCGGGATGCATCCTCTCGCACGTGTTTTTACTCGACTAGCATTCGGGATTCATCCTCTCGCACGTGTTTTTACTCGACTAGCCTGCGGGATGCATCCTCTCGCACGTGTTTTTGCTCGACTAGGCATGCGCATCCCAAAAAACCTGCGCATGCGCATCCCAAAAAACCTGTGCATGCGCATCCCACAAAACCTGCGCATGCGCATCCCACAAAACCTGCGCATGCGCATCCCACAAAACCTGCGCATGCGCATCCCACAAAACCTCGCACGTGTTTTTACTCGACTAGCCTGCGGGATGCATCCTCTCGCACGTGTTTTTGCTCGACTAGCCTGCGGGATGCATCCTCTCGCACGTGTTTTTACTCGACTAGCCTGCGGGATGCATCCTCTCGCACGTGTTTTTGCTCGACTAGCCTGCGGGATGCATCCTCTCGCACGTGTTTTTACTCGACTAGCCTGCGGGATGCATCCTCCCGCACGTGTTTTTACTCGACTAGCCTGCGGGATACATCCTCTCGCACGTGTTTTTGCTCGACTAGCCTGAGGGATGCATCCTCTCGCACGTGTTTTTACTCGACTAGCCTGCGGGATGCATCCTCTCGCACGTGTTTTTGCTCGACTAGGCATGCGCATCCCAAAAAACCTGCGCATGCGCATCCCAAAAAACCTGCGCATGCGCATCCCACAAAACCTGCGCATGCGCATCCCACAAAACCTCGCACGTGTTTTTACTCGACTAGCCTGCGGGATGCATCCTCTCGCACGTGTTTTTGCTCTACTAGCCTGCGGGTTGCATCCTCTCGCACGTGTTTTTGCTCGACTAGCCATGCGCATCCCAAAAAACCTGCGCATGCGCATCCCACAAAACCTGCGCATGCGCATCCCACAAAACCTCGCACGTGTTTTTACTCGACTAGCCTGCGGGATGCATCCTCTCGCACGTGTTTTTGCTCGACTAGCCTGCGGGATGCATCCTCTCGCACGTGTTTTTGCTCGACTAGGCATGCGCATCCCAAAAAACCTGCGCATGCGCATCCCACAAAACCTGCGCATGCGCATCCCACAAAACCTCGCACGTGTTTTTACTCGACTAGCCTGCGGGATGCATCCTCTCGCACGTGTTTTTGCTCGACTAGCCTGCGGGTTGCATCCTCTCGCACGTGTTTTTGCTCGACTAGCCATGCGCATTCCAAAAAACCTGCGCATGCGCATCCCACAAAACCTGCGCATGCGCATCCCACAAAACCTCGCACGTGTTTTTACTCGACTAGCCTGCGGGATGCATCCTCTCGCACGTGTTTTTACTCGACTAGCCTGCGGGATGCATCCTCTCGCACGTGTTTTTGCTCGACTAGCCTGCGGGATGCATCCTCTCGCACGTGTTTTTACTCGACTAGCCTGCGGGATGCATCCTCCCGCACGTGTTTTTACTCGACTAGCCTGCGGGATGCATCCTCTCGCACGTGTTTTTGCTCGACTAGCCTGCGGGACGCATCCTCTCGCACGTGTTTTTACTCGACTAGCCTGCGGGATGCATCCTCTCGCACGTGTTTTTACTCGACTAGCCTTCGGGATTCATCCTCTGGCACGTGTTTTTACTCGACTAGCCTGCGGGATGCATCCTCTCGCACGTGTTTTTGCTCGACTAGCCTGCGGGATGCATCCTCTCGCACGTGTTTTTACTCGACTAGCCTGCGGGATGCATCCTCCCGCACGTGTTTTTACTCGACTAGCCATGCGCATCCCAAAAAACCTGCGCATGCGCATCCCACAAAACCTGCGCATGCGCATCCCACAAAACCTCGCACGTGTTTTTACTCGACTAGCCTGCGGGATGCATCCTCCCGCACGTGTTTTTACTCGACTAGCCTGCGGGATACATCCTCTCGCACGTGTTTTTGCTCGACTAGCCTGCGGGATGCATCCTCTCGCACGTGTTTTTGCTCGACTAGCCTGCGGGATGCATCCTCTCGCACGTGTTTTTGCTCGACTAGCCTGCGGGACGCATCCTCTCGCACGTGTTTTTACTCGACTAGCCTGCGGGATGCATCCTCTCGCACGTGTTTTTACTCGACTAGCCTGCGGGATGCATCCTCTCGCACGTGTTTTTGCTCGACTAGCCTGCGGGATGCATCCTCTCGCACGTGTTTTTACTCGACTAGCCTGCGGGATGCATCCTCCCGCACGTGTTTTTACTCGACTAGCCTGCGGGATACATCCTCTCGCACGTGTTTTTGCTCGACTAGCCTGCGGGATGCATCCTCTCGCACGTGTTTTTGCTCGACTAGCCTGCGGGATGCTTCCTCTCGCACGTGTTTTTGGGCGACTAGCCTGCGGGATGCATCCTCTCGCACGTGTTTTTGCTCGACTAGCCATGCGCATCCCAAAAAACCTGCGCATGCGCATTCCACAAAACCTGCGCATGCGCATCCCACAAAACCTCGCACGTGTTTTTACTCGACTAGCCTGCGGGATGCATCCTCTCGCACGTGTTTTTACTCGACTACCCTGCGGGATGCATCCTCTCGCACGTGTTTTTGCTCGACTAGCCATGCGCATCCCAAAAAACCTGCGCATGCGCATCCCACAAAACCTGCGCATGCGCATCCCACAAAACCTCGCACGTGTTTTTACTCGACTAGCCTGCGGGATGCATCCTCTCGCACGTGTTTTTACTCGACTAGCCTGCGGGATGCATCCTCTCGCACGTGTTTTTGCTCGACTAGCCTGCGGGATGCATCCTCTCGCACGTGTTTTTGCTCGACTAGCCTGCGGGACGCATCCTCTCGCACGTGTTTTTACTCGACTAGCCTGCGGGATGCATCCTCTCGCACGTGTTTTTGCTCGACTAGCCTGCGGGATGCATCCTCTCGCACGTGTTTTTGCTCGACTAGCCTGCGGGACGCATCCTCTCGCACGTGTTTTTCTCGACTAGCCTGCGGGATGCATCCTCTCGCACGTGTTTTTACTCGACTAGCCTGCGGGATGCATCCTCTCGCACGTGTTTTTACTCGACTAGCCTGGGGGATGCATCCTCTCGCACGTGTTTTTACTCGACTAGCCTGCGGGATGCATCCTCCCGCACGTGTTTTTACTCGACTAGCCTGCGGGATACATCCTCTCGCACGTGTTTTTGCTCGACTAGCCTGCGGGATGCATCCTCTCGCACGTGTTTTTGCTCGACTAGGCATGCGCATCCCAAAAAACCTGCGCATGCGCATCCCAAAAAACCTGCGCATGCGCATCCCACAAAACCTGCGCATGCGCATCCCACAAAACCTCGCACGTGTTTTTACTCGACTAGCCTGCGGGATGCATCCTCTCGCACGTGTTTTTGCTCGACTAGCCTGCGGGTTGCATCCTCTCGCACGTGTTTTTGCTCGACTAGCCATGCGCATCCCAAAAAACCTGCGCATGCGCATCCCACAAAACCTGCGCATGCGCATCCCACAAAACCTCGCACGTGTTTTTACTCGACTAGCCTGCGGGATGCATCCTCTCGCACGTGTTTTTGCTCGACTAGCCTGCGGGATGCATCCTCTCGCACGTGTTTTTACTCGACTAGCCTGCGCGATGCATCCTCTCGCACGTGATTTTGATCGACTAGCCTGCGGGATGCATCCTCTCGCACGTGTTTTTGCTCGACTAGGCATGCGCATCCCAAAAAACCTGCGCATGCGCATCCCAAAAAACCTGCGCATGCGCATCCCACAAAACCTGCGCATGCGCATCCCACAAAACCTCGCACGTGTTTTTACTCAACTAGCCTGCGGGATGCATCCTCTCGCACGTGTTTTTACTCGACTAGCCTGCGGGACGCATCCTCTCGCACGTGTTTTTCCTCGACTAGCCATGCGCATCCCAAAAAACCTGCGCATGCGCATCCCAAAAAACCTGCGCATGCGCATCCCACAAAACCTGCGCATGCGCATCCCACAAAACCTCGCACGTGTTTTTACTCGACTAGCCTGCGGGATTCATCCTCTCGCACGTGTTTTTGCTCGACTAGCCTGCGGGATGCATCCTCTCGCACGTGTTTTTACTCGACTAGCCTGCGGGATGCATCCTCTCGCACGTGTTTTTGCTCGACTAGCCATGCGCATCCCAAATATCCTGCGCATGCGCATCCCACAAAACCTGCGCATGCGCATCCCACAAAACCTCGCACGTGTTTTTACTCGACTAGCCTGCGGGATGCATCCTCTCGCACGTGTTTTTACTCGACTAGCCTGCGGGATGCATCCTCTCGCACGTGTTTTTACTCGACTAGCCTGCGGGATGCATCCTCCCGCACGTGTTTTTACTCGACTAGCCTGCGGGATACATCCTCTCGCAAGTGTTTTTGCTCGACTAGCCTGCGGGATGCATCCTCTCGCACGTGTTTTTGCTCGACTAGCCTGCGGGATGCATCCTCTCGCACGTGTTTTTGCTCGACTAGCCTGCGGGACGCATCCTCTCGCACGTGTTTTTCTCGACTAGCCTGCGGGATGCATCCTCTCGCACGTGTTTTTACTCGACTAGCCTGCGGGATGCATCCTCTCGCACGTGTTTTTACTCGACTAGCCTGCGGGATGCATCCTCTCGCACGTGTTTTTACTCGACTAGCCTGCGGGATGCATCCTCCCGCACGTGTTTTTACTCGACTAGCCTGCGGGATACATCCTCTCGCACGTGTTTTTGCTCGACTAGCCTGCGGGATGCATCCTCTCGCACGTGTTTTTACTCGACTAGCCTGCGGGATGCATCCTCTCGCACGTGTTTTTGCTCGACTAGCAATGCGCATCCCAAAAAACCTGCGCATGCGCATCCCACAAAACCTGCGCATGCGCATCCCACAAAACCTCGCACGTGTTTTTACTCGACTAGCCTGCGGGATGCACCCTCTCGCACGTGTTTTTACTCGACTAGCCTGCGGGATGCATCCTCTCGCACGTGTTTTTGCTCGACCAGCCATGCGCATCCCAAAAAACCTGCGCATGCGCATCCCAAAAAACCTGCGCATGCGCATCCCACAAAACCTGCGCATGCGCATCCCACAAAACCTGCGCATGCGCATCCCACAAAACCTCGCACGTGTTTTTACTCGACTAGCCTGCGGGATGCATCCTCTCGCACGTGTTTTTACTCGACTAGCCTGCGGGATGCATCCTCTCGCACGTGTTTTTACTCGACTAGCCTGCGGGATGCATCCTCTCGCACGTGTTTTTGCTCGACTAGCCTGCGGGATGTATCCTCTCGCACGTGTTTTTGCTCGACTAGGCATGCGCATCCCAAAAAACCTGCGCATGCGCATCCCAAAAAACCTGCGCATGCGCATCCCACAAAACCTGCGCATGCGCATCCCACAAAACCTCGCACGTGTTTTTACTCGACTAGCCTGCGGGATGCATCCTCTCGCACGTGTTTTTGCTCGACTAGCCTGCGGGATGCATCCTCTCGCACGTGTTTTTGCTCGACTAGCCATGCGCATCCCAAAAAACCTGCGCATGCGCATCCCACAAAACCTGCGCATGCGCATCCCACAAAACCTCGCACGTGTTTTTACTCGACTAGCCTGCGGGATGCATCCTCTCGCACGTGTTTTTGCTCGACTAGCCTGCGGGATGCATCCTCTCGCACGTGTTTTTGCTCGACTAGCCATGCGCATCCCAAAAATCCTGCGCATGCGCATCCCACAAAACCTGCGCATGCGCATCCCACAAAACCTCGCACGTGTTTTTACTCGACTAGACTGCGGGATGCATCCTCTCGCACGTGTTTTTACTCGACTAGCCTGCGGGATGCATCCTCTCGCACGTGTTTTTACTCGAATAGCCTGCGGGATGCATCCTCTCGCACGTGTTTTTACTCGACTAGCCTGCGGGATGCATCCTCTCGCACGTGTTTTTACTCGACTAGCCTGCGGGATGCATCCTCTCACACGTGTTTTTACTCGACTAGCCTGCGGGATGTATCCTCTCGCACGTGGTTTTACTCGACTAGCCTGCGGGATGCAACCTCTCGCACGTGTTTTTGCTCGACCAGCCATGCGCATCCCAAAAAACCTGCGCATGCGCATCCCAAAAAACCTGCGCATGCGCATCCCACAAAACCTGCGCATGCGCATCCCACAAAACCTCGCACGTGTTTTTACTCGACTAGCCTGCGGGATGCATCCTCTCGCACGTGTTTTTACTCGACTAGCCTGCGGGATGCATCCTCTCGCACGTATTTTTACTCGACTAGCCTGCGGGATGCATCCTCTCGCACGTGTTTTTGCTCGACTAGCCTGCGGGATGCATCCTCTCGCACGTGTTTTTGCTCGACTAGGCATGCGCATCCCAAAAAACCTGCGCATGCGCATCCCAAAAAACCTGCGCATGCGCATCCCACAAAACCTGCGCATGCGCATCCCACAAAACCTCGCACGTGTTTTTACTCGACTAGCCTGCGGGATGCATCCTCTCGCACGTGTTTTTGCTCGACTAGCCTGCGGGATGCATCCTCTCGCACGTGTTTTTGCTCGACTAGCCTGCGGGATGCATCCTCTCGCACGTGTTTTTGCTCGACTAGCCATGCGCATCCCAAAAAACCTGCGCATGCGCATCCCACAAAACCTCGCACGTGTTTTTACTCGACTAGCCTGCGGGATGCATCCTCTCGCACGTGATTTTGCTCGACTAGCCATGCGCATCCCAAAAAACCTGCGCATGCGCATCCCACAAAACCTCGCACGTGTTTTTACTCGACTAGCCTGCGGGATGCATCCTCTCGCACGTGTTTTTACTCGACTAGCCTGCGGGATGCATCCTCTCGCACGTGATTTTGCTCGACTAGCCATGCGCATCCCAAAAAACCTGCGCATGCGCATCCCACAAAACCTGCGCATGCGCATCCCACAAAACCTCGCACGTGTTTTTACTCGACTAGCCTGCGGGATGCATCCTCTCGCACGTGTTTTTACTCGACTAGCCTTCGGGATTCATCCTCTCGCACGTGTTTTTACTCGACTAGCCTGCGGGATGCATCCTCTCGCACGTGTTTTTACTCGACTAGCCTGCGGGATGCATCCTCTCGCACGTGTTTTTACTCGACTAGCCTGCGGGATGCATCCTCTCGCACGTGTTTTTACTCGACTAGCCTGCGGGATGCATCCTCTCGCACGTGTTTTTACTCGACTAGCCTGCGGGATGCATCCTCTCGCACGTGTTTTTACTCGACTAGCCTGCGGGATGCATCCTCTCGCACGTGTTTTTGCTCGACTAGCCTGCGGGATGCATCCTCTCGCACGTGTTTTTACTCGACTAGCCTGCGGGATGCATCCTCCCGCACGTGTTTTTACTCGACTAGCCTGCGGGATACATCCTCTCGCACGTGTTTTTGCTCGACTAGCCTGCGGTATGCCATCCTCTCGCACGTGTTTTTGCTCGACTAGCCTGCGGATGCATCCTCTCGCACGTGTTTTTGCTCGACTAGCCTGCGGGACGCATCCTCTCGCACGTGTTTTTACTCGACTAGCCTGCGGGATGCATCCTCTCGCACGTGTTTTTACTCGACTAGCCTTCGGGATTCATCCTCTCGCACGTGTTTTTACTCGACTAGCCTGCGGGATGCATCCTCTCGCACGTGATTTTGCTCGACTAGCCATGCGCATCCCAAAAAACCTGCGCATGCGCATCCCCATAAAACCTCGCACGTGTTTTTACTCGACTAGCCTGCGGGATACATCCTCTCGCACGTGTTTTTACTCGACTAGCCTTCGGGATTCATCCTCTCGCACGTGTTTTTTACTCGACTAGCCTGCGGGATGCATCCTCTCGCACGTGTTTTTACTCGACTAGCCTGCGGGATGCATCCTCTCGCACGTGTTTTTGCTCGACTAGCCTGCGGGATGCATCCTCTCGCACGTGTTTTTGCTCGACTAGCCATGCGCATCCCAAAAAACCTGCGCATGCGCATCCCACAAAACCTGCGCATGCGCATCCCACAAAACCTCGCACGTGTTTTTACTCGACTAGCCTGCGGGATGCATCCTCTCGCACGTGTTTTTTGCTCGACTAGCCTGCGGGATGCATCCTCTCGCACGTGTTTTTTGCTCGACTAGCCATGCGCATCCAAAAATCCTGCGCATGCGCATCCACAAAACCTGCGCATGCGCATCCCACAAAACCTCGCACGTGTTTTTACTCGACTAGACTGCGGGATGCATCCTCTCGCACGTGTTTTTACTCGACTAGCCTGCGGGATGCATCCTCTCGCACGTGTTTTTACTCGACTAGCCTGCGGGATGCATCCTCTCGCACGTGTTTTTACTCGACTAGCCTGCGGGATGCATCCTCTCGCACGTGTTTTTACTCGACTAGCCTGCGGGATGCATCCTCTCACACGTGTTTTTACTCGACTAGCCTGCGGGATGTATCCTCTCGCACGTGGTTTTACTCGACTAGCCTGCGGGATGCATCCTCTCGCACGTGATTTTGCTCGACTAGCCATGCGCATCCCAAAAAACCTGCGCATGCGCATCCCACAAAACCTACGCATGCGCATCCCACAAAACCTCGCACGTGTTTTTACTCGACTAGCCTGCGGGATGCATCCTCACGCACGTGTTTTTACTCGACTAGCCTTCGGGATTCATCCTCTCGCACGTGTTTTTACTCGACTAGCCTGCGGGATGCATCCTCTCGCACGTGTTTTTACTCGACTAGCCTGCGGGATGCATCCTCTCGCACGTGTTTTTACTGGACTAGCCTGCGGGATGCATCCTCTCGCACGTGTTTTTGCTCGACTAGCCATGCGCATCCCAAAAAACCTGCGCATGCGCATCCCACAAAACCTGCGCATGCGCATCCCACAAAACCTCGCACGTGTTTTTACTCGACTAGCCTGCGGGATGCACCCTCTCGCACGTGTTTTTACTCGACTAGCCTGCGGGATGCAACCTCTCGCACGTGTTTTTGCTCGACCAGCCATGCGCATCCCAAAAAACCTGCGCATGCGCATCCCACAAAACCTGCGCATGCGCATCCCACAAAACCTCGCACGTGTTTTTACTCGACTAGCCTGCGGGATGCATCCTCTCGCACGTGTTTTTACTCGACTAGCCTGCGGGATGCATCCTCTCGCACGTATTTTTACTCGACTAGCCTGCGGGATGCATCCTCTCGCACGTGTTTTTGCTCGACTAGCCTGCGGGATGCATCCTCTCGCACGTGTTTTTGCTCGACTAGCCTGCGGGATGCATCCTCTCGCACGTGTTTTTGCTCGACTAGCCATGCGCATCCCAAAAAACCTGCGCATGCGCATCCCACAAAACCTGCGCATGCGCATCCCACAAAACCTCGCACGTGTTTTTACTCGACTAGCCAGCGGGATGCATCCTCTCGCACGTGTTTTTGCTCGACTAGCCTGCGGGATGCATCCTCTCGCACGTGTTTTTGCTCGACTAGCCATGCGCATCCCAAAAATCCTGCGCATGCGCATCCCACAAAACCTGCGCATGCGCATCCCACAAAACCTCGCACGTGTTTTTACTCGACTAGCCTGCGGGATGCATCCTCTCGCACGTGTTTTTACTCGACTAGCCTGCGGGATGCATCCTCTCGCACGTGTTTTTACTCGACTACCCTGCGGGATGCATCCTCTCGCACGTGTTTTTGCTCGACTAGCCATGCGCATCCCAAAAAACCTGCGCATGCGCATCCCAAAAAACCTGCGCATGCGCATCCCACAAAACCTCGCACGTGTTTATACTCGACTAGCCTGCGGGATGCATCCTCTCGCACGTGTTTTTGCTCGACTAGCCTGCGGGATGCATCCTCTCGCACGTGTTTTTGCTCGACTAGCCATGCGCATCCCAAAAAACCTGCGCATGCGCATCCCACAAAACCTGCCCATGCGCATCCCACAAAACCTCGCACGTGTTTTTGCTCGACTAGCCTGCGGGATGCATCCTCTCGCACGTGTTTTAGCTCGACTAGGCATGCGCATCCCAAAAAACCTGCGCATGCGCATCCCAAAAAACCTGCGCATGCGCATCCCACAAAACCTGCGCATGCGCATCCCACAAAACCTCGCACGTGTTTTTACTCAACTAGCCTGCGGGATGCATCCTCTCGCACGTGTTTTTACTCGACTAGCCTGCGGGATGCATCCTCTCGCACGTGTTTTTCCTCGACTAGCCATGCGCATCCCAAAAAACCTGCGCATGCGCATCCCAAAAAACCTGCGCATGCGCATCCCACAAAACCTCGCACGTGTTTTTACTCGACTAGCCTGCGGGATGCATCCTCTCGCACGTGTTTTTGCTCGACTAGCCTGCGGGATGCATACTCTCGCACGTGTTTTTGCTCGACTAGCCATGCGCATCCCAAAAAACCTGCGCATGCGCATCCCACAAAACCTGCCCATGCGCATCCCACAAAACCTCGCACGTGTTTTTACTCGACTAGCCTGCGGGATGCATCCTCTCGCACGTGTTTTTACTCGACTAGCCTGCGGGATGCATCCTCTCGCACGTGTTTTTACTCGACTAGCCTGCGGGATGCATCCTCTCGCACGTGTTTTTGCTCGACTAGCCTGCGGGATGCATCCTCTCTCACGTGTTTTTGCTCGACTAGGCATGCGCATCCCAAAAAACATGCGCATGCGCATCCCAAAAAACCTGCGCATGCGCATCCCACAAAACCTGCGCATGCGCATCCCACAAAACCTCGCACGTGTTTTTACTCAACTAGCCTGCGGGATGCATCCTCTCGCACGTGTTTTTACTCGACTAGCCTGCGGGATGCATCCTCTCGCACGTGTTTTTCCTCGACTAGCCATGCGCATCCCAAAAAACCTGCGCATGCGCATCCCACAAAACCTGCGCATGCGCATCCCACAAAACCTGCGCATGCGCATCCCACAAAACCTCGCACGTGTTTTTACTCGACTAGCCTGCGGGATGCATCCTCTCGCACGTGTTTTTGCTCGACTAGCCTGCGGGATGCATCCTCTCGCACGTGTTTTTGCTCGACTAGCCATGCGCATCCCAAAAAACCTGCGCATGCGCATCCCACAAAACCTGCCCATGCGCATCCCACAAAACCTCGCACGTGTTTTTACTCGACTAGCCTGCGGGATGCATCCTCTCGCACGTGTTTTTGGTCGACTAGCCTGCGGGATGCATCCTCTCGCACGTGTTTTTACTCGACTAGCCTGCAGGATGCATCCTCTCGCACGTGTTTTTACTCGACTAGCCTGCGGGATGCATCCTCTCGCACGTGTTTTTGCTCGACTAGCCATGCGCATCCCAAAAAACCTGCGCATGCGCATCCCAAAAAACCTGCGCATGCGCATCCCACAAAACCTGCGCATGCGCATCCCACAATACCTCGCACGTGTTTTTACTCGACTAGCCTGCGGGATGCATCCTCTCGCACGTGTTTTTACTCGACTAGCCTGCGGGATGCATCCTCTCGCACGTGTTTTTACTCGACTAGCCTGCGGGATGCATCCTCTCGCACGTGTTTGTGCTCGACTAGCCTGCGGGATGCATCCTCTCGCACGTGTTTTTGCTCGACTAGGCATGCGCATCCCAAAAAACCTGCGCATGCGCATCCCAAAAAACCTGCGCATGCGCATCCCACAAAACCTCGCACGTGTTTTTACTCAACTAGCCTGCGGGATGCATCCTCTCGCACGTGTTTTTACTCGACTAGCCTGCGGGATGCATCCTCTCGCACGTGTTTTTGCTCGACTAGCCATGCGCATCCCAAAAATCCTGCGCATGCGCATCCCACAAAACCTGCGCATGCGCATCCCACAAAACCTCGCACGTGTTTTTACTCGACTAGCCTGCGGGATGCATCCTCTCGCACGTGTTTTTACTCGACTAGCCTGCGGGATGCATCCTCTCGCACGTGTTTTTGCTCGACTAGCCATGCGCATCCCAAAAAACCTGCGCATGCGCATCCCACAAAACCTGCGCATGCGCATCCCACAAAACCTCGCACGTGTTTTTACTCGACTAGCCTGCGGGATGCATCCTCTCGCACGTGTTTTTACTCGACTAGCCTGCGGGATGCATCCTCTCGCACGTGTTTTTGCTCGACTAGCCTGCGGGATGCATCCTCTCGCACGTGTTTTTACTCGACTAGCCTGCGGGATGCATCCTCCCGCACGTGTTTTTACTCGACTAGCCTGCGGGATACATCCTCTCGCACGTGTTTTTGCTCGACTAGCCTGCGGGATGCATCCTCCCGCACGTGTTTTTGCTCGACTAGCCTGCGGGATGCATCCTCTCGCACGTGTTTTTGCTCGACTAGCCTGCGGGACGCATCCTCTCGCACGTGTTTTTACTCGACTAGCCCGCGGGATGCATCCTCTCGCACGTGTTTTTACTCGACTAGCCTTCGGGATCCATCCTCTCGCACGTGTTTTTACTCGACTAGCCTGCGGGATGCATCCTCTCGCACGTGTTTTTGCTCGACTAGCCTGCGGGATGCATCCTCTCGCACGTGTTTTTACTCGACTAGCCTGCGGGATGCATCCTCCCGCACGTGTTTTTACTCGACTAGCCTGCGGGATACATCCTCTCGCACGTGTTTTTGCTCGACTAGCCTGCGGGATGCATCCTCTCGCACGTGTTTTTACTCGACTACCCTGCGGGATGCATCCTCTCGCACGTGTTTTTGCTCGACTAGCCATGCGCATCCCAAAAAACCTGCGCATGCGCATCCCACAAAACCTCGCACGTGTTTTTACTCGACTAGCCTGCGGGATGCATCCTCTCGCACGTGTTTTTGCTCGACTAGCCTGCGGGACGCATCCTCTCGCACGTGTTTTTACTCGACTAGCCTGCGGGATGCATCCTCTCGCACGTGTTTTTACTCGACTAGCCTTCGGGATCCATCCTCTCGCAGGGTGTTTTTACTCGACTAGCCTGCGGGATGCATCCTCTCGCACGTGTTTTTGCTCGACTAGCCTGCGGGATGCATCCTCTCGCACGTGTTTTTACTCGACTAGCCTGCGGGATGCATCCTCCCGCACGTGTTTTTACTCGACTAGCCTGCGGGATACATCCTCTCGCACGTGTTTTTGCTCGACTAGCCTGCGGGATGCATCCTCTCGCACGTGTTTTTACTCGACTACCCTGCGGGATGCATCCTCTCGCACGTGTTTTTGCTCGACTAGCCATGCGCATCCCAAAAAACCTGCGCATGCGCATCCCACAAAACCTGCGCATGCGCATCCCACAAAACCTCGCACGTGTTTTTACTCGACTAGCCTGCGGGATGCATCCTCTCGCACGTGTTTTTACTCGACTAGCCTGCGGGATGCATCCTCTCGCACGTGTTTTTGCTCGACTAGCCTGCGGGATGCATCCTCTCGCACGTGTTTTTACTCGACTAGCCTGCGGGATACATCCTCTCGCACGTGTTTTTGCTCGACTAGCCTGCGGGATGCATCCTCTCGCACGTGTTTTTACTCGACTACCCTGCGGGATGCATCCTCTCGCACGTGTTTTTGCTCGACTAGCCATGCGCATCCCAAAAAACCTGCGCATGCGCATCCCACAAAACCTGCGCATGCGCATCCCACAAAACCTCGCACGTGTTTTTACTCGACTAGCCTGCGGGATGCATCCTCTCGCACGTGTTTTTACTCGACTAGCCTGCGGGATGCATCCTCTCGCACGTGTTTTTGCTCGACTAGCCTGCGGGATGCATCCTCTCGCACGTGTTTTTGCTCGACTAGCCATGCGCATCCCAAAAAACCTGCGCATGCGCATCCCACAAAACCTGCCCATGCGCATCCCACAAAACCTCGCACGTGTTTTTACTCGACTAGCCTGCGGGATGCATCCTCTCGCACGTGTTTTTACTCGACTAGCCTGCGGGATGCATCCTCTCGCACGTGTTTTTGCTCGACTAGCCTGCGGGATGCATCCTCTCGCACGTGTTTTTACTCGACTAGCCTGCGGGATACATCCTCTCGCACGTGTTTTTGCTCGACTAGCCTGCGGGATGCATCCTCTCGCACGTGTTTTTACTCGACTACCCTGCGGGATGCATCCTCTCGCACGTGTTTTTGCTCGACTAGCCATGCGCATCCCAAAAAACCTGCGCATGCGCATCCCACAAAACCTGCGCATGCGCATCCCACAAAACCTCGCACGTGTTTTTACTCGACTAGCCTGCGGGATGCATCCTCTCGCACGTGTTTTTACTCGACTAGCCTGCGGGATGCATCCTCTCGCACGTGTTTTTGCTCGACTAGCCTGCGGGATGCATCCTCTCGCACGTGTTTTTGCTCGACTAGCCATGCGCATCCCAAAAAACCTGCGCATGCGCATCCCACAAAACCTGCCCATGCGCATCCCACAAAACCTCGCACGTGTTTTTGCTCGACTAGCCTGCGGGATGCATCCTCTCGCACGTGTTTTTGCTCGACTAGGCATGCGCATCCCAAAAAACCTGCGCATGCGCATCCCCAAAAAACCTGCGCATGTGCATCCCACAAAACCTGCGCATGCGCATCCCACAAAACCTCGCACGTGTTTTTACTCAACTAGCCTGCGGGATGCATCCTCTCGCACGTGTTTTTACTCGACTAGCCTGCGGGATGCATCCTCTCGCACGTGTTTTTCCTCGACTAGCCATGCGCATCCCAAAAAACCTGCGCATGCGCATCCCAAAAAACCTGCGCATGCGCATCCCACAAAACCTCGCACGTGTTTTTACTCGACTAGCCTGCGGGATGCATCCTCTCGCACGTGTTTTTGCTCGACTAGCCTGCGGGATGCATCCTCTCTCACGTGTTTTAGCTCGACTAGGCATGCGCATCCCAAAAAACCTGCGCATGCGCATCCCACAAAACCTGCGCATGCGCATCCCACAAAACCTCGCACGTGTTTTTACTCAACTAGCCTGCGGGATGCATCCTCTCGCACGTGTTTTTACTCGACTAGCCTGCGGGATGCATCCTCTCGCACGTGTTTTTACTCGACTAGCCTGCGGGATGCATCCTCTCGCACGTGTTTTTGCTCGACTAGCCTGCGGGATGCATCCTCTCGCACGTGTTTTTACTCGACTAGCCTGCGGGATGCATCCTCCCGCACGTGTTTTTACTCGACTAGCCTGCGGGATACATCCTCTCGCACGTGTTTTTGCTCGACTAGCCTGCGGTATGCATCCTCTCGCACGTGTTTTTGCTCGACTAGCCTGCGGGATGCATCCTCTCGCACGTGTTTTTGCTCGACTAGCCTGCGGGACGCATCCTCTCGCACGTGTTTTTACTCGACTAGCCTGCGGGATGCATCCTCTCGCACGTGTTTTTACTCGACTAGCCTTCGGGATTCATCCTCTCGCACGTGTTTTTACTCGACTAGCCTGCGGGATGCATCCTCTCGCACGTGATTTTGCTCGACTAGCCATGCGCATCCCAAAAAACCTGCGCATGCGCATCCCATAAAACCTCGCACGTGTTTTTACTCGACTAGCCTGCGGGATACATCCTCTCGCACGTGTTTTTACTCGACTAGCCTTCGGGATTCATCCTCTCGCACGTGTTTTTACTCGACTAGCCTGCGGGATGCATCCTCTCGCACGTGTTTTTACTCGACTAGCCTGCGGGATGCATCCTCTCGCACGTGTTTTTACTCGACTAGCCTGCGGGATGCATCCTCTCGCACGTGTTTTTGCTCGACTAGCCATGCGCATCCCAAAAAACCTGCGCATGCGCATCCCACAAAACCTGCGCATGCGCATCCCACAAAACCTCGCACGTGTTTTTACTCGACTAGCCTGCGGGATGCACCCTCTCGCACGTGTTTTTACTCGACTAGCCTGCGGGATGCATCCTCTCGCACGTGTTTTTGCTCGACCAGCCATGCGCATCCCAAAAAACCTGCGCATGCGCATCCCAAAAAACCTGCGCATGCGCATCCCACAAAACCTGCGCATGCGCATCCCACAAAACCTCGCACGTGTTTTTACTCGACTAGCCTGCGGGATGCATCCTCTCGCACGTGTTTTTACTCGACTAGCCTGCGGGATGCATCCTCTCGCACGTGTTTTTACTCGACTAGCCTGCGGGATGCATCCTCTCGCACGTGTTTTTGCTCGACTAGCCTGCGGGATGCATCCTCTCGCACGTGTTTTTGCTCGACTAGGCATGCGCATCCCAAAAAACCTGCGCATGCGCATCCCAAAAAACCTGCGCATGCGCATCCCACAAAACCTGCGCATGCGCATCCCACAAAACCTCGCACGTGTTTTTACTCGACTAGCCTGCGGGATGCATCCTCTCGCACGTGTTTTTGCTCGACTAGCCTGCGGGATGCATCCTCTCGCACGTGTTTTTGCTCGACTAGCCATGCGCATCCCAAAAAACCTGCGCATGCGCATCCCACAAAACCTGCGCATGCGCATCCCACAAAACCTCGCACGTGTTTTTACTCGACTAGCCTGCGGGATGCATCCTCTCGCACGTGTTTTTGCTCGACTAGCCTGCGGGATGCATCCTCTCGCACGTGTTTTTGCTCGACTAGCCATGCGCATCCCAAAAATCCTGCGCATGCGCATCCCACAAAACCTGCGCATGCGCATCCCACAAAACCTCGCACGTGTTTTTACTCGACTAGACTGCGGGATGCATCCTCTCGCACGTGTTTTTACTCGACTAGCCTGCGGGATGCATCCTCTCGCACGTGTTTTTACTCGACTAGCCTGCGGGATGCATCCTCTCGCACGTGTTTTTACTCGACTAGCCTGCGGGATGCATCCTCTCGCACGTGTTTTTACTCGACTAGCCTGCGGGATGCATCCTCTCACACGTGTTTTTACTCGACTAGCCTGCGGGATGTATCCTCTCGCACGTGGTTTTACTCGACTAGCCTGCGGGATGCATCCTCTCGCACGTGATTTTGCTCGACTAGCCATGCGCATCCCAAAAAACCTGCGCATGCGCATCCCACAAAACCTACGCATGCGCATCCCACAAAACCTCGCACGTGTTTTTACTCGACTAGCCTGCGGGATGCATCCTCACGCACGTGTTTTTACTCGACTAGCCTTCGGGATTCATCCTCTCGCACGTGTTTTTACTCGACTAGCCTGCGGGATGCATCCTCTCGCACGTGTTTTTACTCGACTAGCCTGCGGGATGCATCCTCTCGCACGTGTTTTTACTGGACTAGCCTGCGGGATGCATCCTCTCGCACGTGTTTTTGCTCGACTAGCCATGCGCATCCCAAAAAACCTGCGCATGCGCATCCCACAAAACCTGCGCATGCGCATCCCACAAAACCTCGCACGTGTTTTTACTCGACTAGCCTGCGGGATGCACCCTCTCGCACGTGTTTTTACTCGACTAGCCTGCGGGATGCAACCTCTCGCACGTGTTTTTGCTCGACCAGCCATGCGCATCCCAAAAAACCTGCGCATGCGCATCCCAAAAAACCTGCGCATGCGCATCCCACAAAACCTGCGCATGCGCATCCCACAAAACCTCGCACGTGTTTTTACTCGACTAGCCTGCGGGATGCATCCTCTCGCACGTGTTTTTACTCGACTAGCCTGCGGGATGCATCCTCTCGCACGTATTTTTACTCGACTAGCCTGCGGGATGCATCCTCTCGCACGTGTTTTTGCTCGACTAGCCTGCGGGATGCATCCTCTCGCACGTGTTTTTGCTAAACTAGGCATGCGCATCCCAAAAAACCTGCGCATGCGCATCCCAAAAAACCTGCGCATGCGCATCCCACAAAACCTCGCACGTGTTTTTACTCGACTAGCCTGCGGGATGCATCCTCTCGCACGTGTTTTTGCTCGACTAGCCTGCGGGATGCATCCTCTCGCACGTGTTTTTGCTCGACTAGCCATGCGCATCCCAAAAAACCTGCGCATGCGCATCCCACAAAACCTGCGCATGCGCATCCCACAAAACCTCGCACGTGTTTTTACTCGACTAGCCAGCGGGATGCATCCTCTCGCACGTGTTTTTGCTCGACTAGCCTGCGGGATGCATCCTCTCGCACGTGTTTTTGCTCGACTAGCCATGCGCATCCCAAAAATCCTGCGCATGCGCATCCCACAAAACCTGCGCATGCGCATCCCACAAAACCTCGCACGTGTTTTTACTCGACTAGCCTGCGGGATGCATCCTCTCGCACGTGTTTTTACTCGACTAGCCTGCGGGATGCATCCTCTCGCACGTGTTTTTACTCGACTACCCTGCGGGATGCATCCTCTCGCACGTGTTTTTGCTCGACTAGCCATGCGCATCCCAAAAAACCTGCGCATGCGCATCCCAAAAAACCTGCGCATGCGCATCCCACAAAACCTCGCACGTGTTTATACTCGACTAGCCTGCGGGATGCATCCTCTCGCACGTGTTTTTGCTCGACTAGCCTGCGGGATGCATCCTCTCGCACGTGTTTTTGCTCGACTAGCCATGCGCATCCCAAAAAACCTGCGCATGCGCATCCCACAAAACCTGCCCATGCGCATCCCACAAAACCTCGCACGTGTTTTTGCTCGACTAGCCTGCGGGATGCATCCTCTCGCACGTGTTTTAGCTCGACTAGGCATGCGCATCCCAAAAAACCTGCGCATGCGCATCCCAAAAAACCTGCGCATGCGCATCCCACAAAACCTGCGCATGCGCATCCCACAAAACCTCGCACGTGTTTTTACTCAACTAGCCTGCGGGATGCATCCTCTCGCACGTGTTTTTACTCGACTAGCCTGCGGGATGCATCCTCTCGCACGTGTTTTTCCTCGACTAGCCATGCGCATCCCAAAAAACCTGCGCATGCGCATCCCAAAAAACCTGCGCATGCGCATCCCACAAAACCTCGCACGTGTTTTTACTCGACTAGCCTGCGGGATGCATCCTCTCGCACGTGTTTTTGCTCGACTAGCCTGCGGGATGCATACTCTCGCACGTGTTTTTGCTCGACTAGCCATGCGCATCCCAAAAAACCTGCGCATGCGCATCCCACAAAACCTGCCCATGCGCATCCCACAAAACCTCGCACGTGTTTTTACTCGACTAGCCTGCGGGATGCATCCTCTCGCACGTGTTTTTACTCGACTAGCCTGCGGGATGCATCCTCTCGCACGTGTTTTTACTCGACTAGCCTGCGGGATGCATCCTCTCGCACGTGTTTTTGCTCGACTAGCCTGCGGGATGCATCCTCTCTCACGTGTTTTTGCTCGACTAGGCATGCGCATCCCAAAAAACATGCGCATGCGCATCCCAAAAAACCTGCGCATGCGCATCCCACAAAACCTGCGCATGCGCATCCCACAAAACCTCGCACGTGTTTTTACTCAACTAGCCTGCGGGATGCATCCTCTCGCACGTGTTTTTACTCGACTAGCCTGCGGGATGCATCCTCTCGCACGTGTTTTTCCTCGACTAGCCATGCGCATCCCAAAAAACCTGCGCATGCGCATCCCACAAAACCTGCGCATGCGCATCCCACAAAACCTGCGCATGCGCATCCCACAAAACCTCGCACGTGTTTTTACTCGACTAGCCTGCGGGATGCATCCTCTCGCACGTGTTTTTGCTCGACTAGCCTGCGGGATGCATCCTCTCGCACGTGTTTTTGCTCGACTAGCCATGCGCATCCCAAAAAACCTGCGCATGCGCATCCCACAAAACCTGCCCATGCGCATCCCACAAAACCTCGCACGTGTTTTTACTCGACTAGCCTGCGGGATGCATCCTCTCGCACGTGTTTTTGGTCGACTAGCCTGCGGGATGCATCCTCTCGCACGTGTTTTTACTCGACTAGCCTGCAGGATGCATCCTCTCGCACGTGTTTTTACTCGACTAGCCTGCGGGATGCATCCTCTCGCACGTGTTTTTGCTCGACTAGCCATGCGCATCCCAAAAAACCTGCGCATGCGCATCCCAAAAAACCTGCGCATGCGCATCCCACAAAACCTGCGCATGCGCATCCCACAATACCTCGCACGTGTTTTTACTCGACTAGCCTGCGGGATGCATCCTCTCGCACGTGTTTTTACTCGACTAGCCTGCGGGATGCATCCTCTCGCACGTGTTTTTACTCGACTAGCCTGCGGGATGCATCCTCTCGCACGTGTTTGTGCTCGACTAGCCTGCGGGATGCATCCTCTCGCACGTGTTTTTGCTCGACTAGGCATGCGCATCCCAAAAAACCTGCGCATGCGCATCCCAAAAAACCTGCGCATGCGCATCCCACAAAACCTCGCACGTGTTTTTACTCAACTAGCCTGCGGGATGCATCCTCTCGCACGTGTTTTTACTCGACTAGCCTGCGGGATGCATCCTCTCGCACGTGTTTTTGCTCGACTAGCCATGCGCATCCCAAAAATCCTGCGCATGCGCATCCCACAAAACCTGCGCATGCGCATCCCACAAAACCTCGCACGTGTTTTTACTCGACTAGCCTGCGGGATGCATCCTCTCGCACGTGTTTTTACTCGACTAGCCTGCGGGATGCATCCTCTCGCACGTGTTTTTGCTCGACTAGCCATGCGCATCCCAAAAAACCTGCGCATGCGCATCCCACAAAACCTGCGCATGCGCATCCCACAAAACCTCGCACGTGTTTTTACTCGACTAGCCTGCGGGATGCATCCTCTCGCACGTGTTTTTACTCGACTAGCCTGCGGGATGCATCCTCTCGCACGTGTTTTTGCTCGACTAGCCTGCGGGATGCATCCTCTCGCACGTGTTTTTACTCGACTAGCCTGCGGGATGCATCCTCCCGCACGTGTTTTTACTCGACTAGCCTGCGGGATACATCCTCTCGCACGTGTTTTTGCTCGACTAGCCTGCGGGATGCATCCTCCCGCACGTGTTTTTGCTCGACTAGCCTGCGGGATGCATCCTCTCGCACGTGTTTTTGCTCGACTAGCCTGCGGGACGCATCCTCTCGCACGTGTTTTTACTCGACTAGCCCGCGGGATGCATCCTCTCGCACGTGTTTTTGCTCGACTAGCCTGCGGGATGCATCCTCTCGCACGTGTTTTTACTCGACTACCCTGCGGGATGCATCCTCTCGCACGTGTTTTTGCTCGACTAGCCATGCGCATCCCAAAAAACCTGCGCATGCGCATCCCACAAAACCTCGCACGTGTTTTTACTCGACTAGCCTGCGGGATGCATCCTCTCGCACGTGTTTTTGCTCGACTAGCCTGCGGGACGCATCCTCTCGCACGTGTTTTTACTCGACTAGCCTGCGGGATGCATCCTCTCGCACGTGTTTTTACTCGACTAGCCTTCGGGATCCATCCTCTCGCAGGGTGTTTTTACTCGACTAGCCTGCGGGATGCATCCTCTCGCACGTGTTTTTGCTCGACTAGCCTGCGGGATGCATCCTCTCGCACGTGTTTTTACTCGACTAGCCTGCGGGATGCATCCTCCCGCACGTGTTTTTACTCGACTAGCCTGCGGGATACATCCTCTCGCACGTGTTTTTGCTCGACTAGCCTGCGGGATGCATCCTCTCGCACGTGTTTTTACTCGACTACCCTGCGGGATGCATCCTCTCGCACGTGTTTTTGCTCGACTAGCCATGCGCATCCCAAAAAACCTGCGCATGCGCATCCCACAAAACCTGCGCATGCGCATCCCACAAAACCTCGCACGTGTTTTTACTCGACTAGCCTGCGGGATGCATCCTCTCGCACGTGTTTTTACTCGACTAGCCTGCGGGATGCATCCTCTCGCACGTGTTTTTGCTCGACTAGCCTGCGGGATGCATCCTCTCGCACGTGTTTTTACTCGACTAGCCTGCGGGATACATCCTCTCGCACGTGTTTTTGCTCGACTAGCCTGCGGGATGCATCCTCTCGCACGTGTTTTTACTCGACTACCCTGCGGGATGCATCCTCTCGCACGTGTTTTTGCTCGACTAGCCATGCGCATCCCAAAAAACCTGCGCATGCGCATCCCACAAAACCTGCGCATGCGCATCCCACAAAACCTCGCACGTGTTTTTACTCGACTAGCCTGCGGGATGCATCCTCTCGCACGTGTTTTTACTCGACTAGCCTGCGGGATGCATCCTCTCGCACGTGTTTTTGCTCGACTAGCCTGCGGGATGCATCCTCTCGCACGTGTTTTTGCTCGACTAGCCATGCGCATCCCAAAAAACCTGCGCATGCGCATCCCACAAAACCTGCCCATGCGCATCCCACAAAACCTCGCACGTGTTTTTGCTCGACTAGCCTGCGGGATGCATCCTCTCGCACGTGTTTTTGCTCGACTAGGCATGCGCATCCCAAAAAACCTGCGCATGCGCATCCCCAAAAAACCTGCGCATGTGCATCCCACAAAACCTGCGCATGCGCATCCCACAAAACCTCGCACGTGTTTTTACTCAACTAGCCTGCGGGATGCATCCTCTCGCACGTGTTTTTACTCGACTAGCCTGCGGGATGCATCCTCTCGCACGTGTTTTTCCTCGACTAGCCATGCGCATCCCAAAAAACCTGCGCATGCGCATCCCAAAAAACCTGCGCATGCGCATCCCACAAAACCTCGCACGTGTTTTTACTCGACTAGCCTGCGGGATGCATCCTCTCGCACGTGTTTTTGCTCGACTAGCCTGCGGGATGCATCCTCTCTCACGTGTTTTAGCTCGACTAGGCATGCGCATCCCAAAAAACCTGCGCATGCGCATCCCACAAAACCTGCGCATGCGCATCCCACAAAACCTCGCACGTGTTTTTACTCAACTAGCCTGCGGGATGCATCCTCTCGCACGTGTTTTTACTCGACTAGCCTGCGGGATGCATCCTCTCGCACGTGTTTTTCCTCGACTAGCCATGCGCATCCCAAAAAACCTGCGCATGCGCATCCCACAAAACCTGCGCATGCGCATCCCACAAAACCTCGCACGTGTTTTTACTCGACTAGCCTGCGGGATGCATCCTCTCGCACGTGTTTTTGCTCGACTAGCCTGCGGGATGCATCCTCTCGCACGTGTTTTTGCTCGACTAGCCATGCGCATCCCAAAAAACCTGCGCATGCGCATCCCACAAAACCTGCCCATGCGCATCCCACAAAACCTCGCACGTGTTTTTACTCGACTAGCCTGCGGGATGCATCCTCTCGCACGTGTTTTTACTCGACTAGCCTGCGGGATGCATCCTCTCGCACGTGTTTTTACTCGACTAGCCTGCGGGATGCATCCTCTCGCACGTGTTTTTGCTCGACTAGCCTGCGGGATGCATCCTCTCGCACGTGTTTTTACTCGACTAGCCTGCGGGATGCATCCTCCCGCACGTGTTTTTACTCGACTAGCCTGCGGGATACATCCTCTCGCACGTGTTTTTGCTCGACTAGCCTGCGGGATGCATCCTCTCGCACGTGTTTTTGCTCGACTAGCCATGCGCATCCCAAAAATCCTGCGCATGCGCATCCCACAAAATCCTGCGCATGCGCATCCCACAAAACCTGCGCATGCGCATCCCACAAAACCTCGCACGTGTTTTTACTCGACTAGCCTGCGGGTTGCATCCTCTCGCACGTGTTTTTACTCGACTAGCCTGCGGGATGCATCCTCTCGCACGTGTTTTTACTCGACTAGCCTGCGGGATGCATCCTCTCGCACGTGTTTTTGCTCGACTAGCCATGCGCATCCCAAAAAACCTGCGCATGCGCATCCCACAAAACCTGCGCATGCGCATCCCACAAAACCTCGCACGTGTTTTTACTCGACTAGCCTGCGGGATGCATCCTCTCGCACGTGTTTTTGCTCGACTAGCCTGCGGGATGCATCCTCTCGCACGTGTTTTTGCTCGACTAGCCATGCGCTTCCCAAAAATCCTGCGCATGCGCATCCCACAAAACCTGCGCATGCGCATCCCACAAAACCTCGCACGTGTTTTTACTCGACTAGCCTGCGGGATGCATCCTCTCGCACGTGTTTTTACTCGACTAGCCTGCGGGATGCATCCTCTCGCACGTGTTTTTACTCGACTACCCTGCGGGATGCATCCTCTCGCACGTGTTTTTGCTCGACTAGCCATGCGCATCCCAAAAAACCTGCGCATGCGCATCCCAAAAAACCTGCGCATGCGCATCCCACAAAACCTCGCACGTGTTTTTACTCGACTAGCCTGCGGGATGCATCCTCTCGCACGTGTTTTTGCTCGACTAGCCTGCGGGATGCATCCTCTCGCACGTGTTTTTGCTCGACTAGCCATGCGCATCCCAAAAAACCTGCGCATGCGCATCCCACAAAACCTGCCCATGCGCATCCCACAAAACCTCGCACGTGTTTTTGCTCGACTAGCCTGCGGGATGCATCCTCTCGCACGTGTTTTTGCTCGACTAGGCATGCGCATCCCAAAAAACCTGCGCATGCGCATCCCAAAAAACCTGCGCATGCGCATCCCACAAAACCTGCGCATGCGCATCCCACAAAACCTCGCACATGTTTTTACTCGACTAGCCTGCGGGATGCATCCTCTCGCACGTGTTTTTGCTCGACTAGCCTGCGGGATGCATCCTCTCGCACGTGTTTTTGCTCGACTAGCCATGCGCTTCCCAAAAATCCTGCGCATGCGCATCCCACAAAACCTGCGCATGCGCATCCCACAAAACCTCGCACGTGTTTTTACTCGACTAGCCTGCGGGATGCATCCTCTCGCACGTGTTTTTACTCGACTAGCCTGCGGGATGCATCCTCTCGCACGTGTCTTTACTCGACTACCCTGCGGGATGCATCCTCTCGCACGTGTTTTTGCTCGACTAGCCATGCGCATCCCAAAAAACCTGCGCATGCGCATCCCAAAAAACCTGCGCATGCGCATCCCACAAAACCTCGCACGTGTTTTTACTCGACTAGCCTGCGGGATGCATCCTCTCGCACGTGTTTTTACTCGACTAGCCTGCGGGATGCATCCTCTCGCACGTGTTTTTACTCGACTAGCCTGCGGGATGCATCCTCTCGCACGTGTTTTTACTCGACTACCCTGCGGGATGCATCCTCTCGCACGTGTTTTTGCTCGACTAGCCATGCGCATCCCAAAAAACCTGCGCATGCGCATCCCACAAAACCTCGCACGTGTTTTTACTCGACTAGCCTGCGGGATGCATCCTCTCGCACGTGTTTTTACTCGACTAGCCTGCGGGATGCATCCTCTCGTACGTGTTTTTACTCGACTAGCCTGCGGGATGCATCCTCTCGCACGTGTTTTTACTCGACTAGCCTGCGGGATGCATCCTCTCGCACGTGTTTTTGCTCGACTAGCCTGCGGGATGCATCCTCTCGCACGTGTTTTTGCTCGACTAGGCATGCGCATCCCAAAAAACCTGCGCATGCGCATCCCACAAAACCTCGCACGTGTTTTTACTCGACTAGCCTGCGGGATGCATCCTCTCGCACGTGTTTTTACTCGACTAGCCTGCGGGATGCATCCTCTCGCACGTGTTTTTACTCGACTACCCTGCGGGATGCATCCTCTCGCACGTGTTTTTGCTCGACTAGCCATGCGCATCCCACAAAACCTGCCCATGCGCATCCCACAAAACCTGCCCATGCGCATCCCACAAAACCTCGAACGTGTTTTTGCTCGACTAGCCTGCGGGATGCATCCTCTCGCACGTGTTTTTGCTCGACTAGGCATGCGCATCCCAAAAAACCTTCGCATGCGCATCCCCAAAAAACCTGCGCATGTGCATCCCACAAAACCTGCGCATGCGCATCCCACAAAACCTCGCACGTGTTTTTACTCAACTAGCCTGCGGGATGCATCCTCTCGCACGTGTTTTTACTCGACTAGCCTGCGGGATGCATCCTCTCGCACGTGTTTTTCCTCGACTAGCCATGCGCATCCCAAAAAACCTGCGCATGCGCATCCCAAAAAACCTGCGCATGCGCATCCCAAAAAACCTGCGCATGCGCATCCCACAAAACCTCGCACGTGTTTTTACTCGACTAGCCTGCGGGATGCATCCTCTCGCACGTGTTTTTGCTCGACTAGCCTGCGGGATGCATACTCTCGCACGTGTTTTTGCTCGACTAGCCATGCGCATCCCAAAAAACCTGCGCATGCGCATCCCACAAAACCTGCCCATGCGCATCCCACAAAACCTCGCACGTGTTTTTACTCGACTAGCCTGCGGGATGCATCCTCTCGCACGTGTTTTTACTCGACTAGCCTGCGGGATGCATCCTCTCGCACGTGTTTTTACTCGACTAGCCTGCGGGATGCATCCTCTCGCACGTGTTTTTGCTCGACTAGCCTGCGGGATGCATCCTCTCTCACGTGTTTTAGCTCGACTAGGCATGCGCATCCCAAAAAACCTGCGCATGCGCATCCCACAAAACCTGCGCATGCGCATCCCACAAAACCTCGCACGTGTTTTTACTCAACTAGCCTGCGGGATGCATCCTCTCGCACGTGTTTTTCCTCGACTAGCCATGCGCATCCCAAAAAACCTGCGCATGCGCATCCCACAAAACCTGCGCATGCGCATCCCACAAAACCTCGCACGTGTTTTTACTCGACTAGCCTGCGGGATGCATCCTCTCGCACGTGTTTTTGCTCGACTAGCCTGCGGGATGCATCCTCTCGCACGTGTTTTTGCTCGACTAGCCATGCGCATCCCAAAAAACCTGCGCATGCGCATCCCACAAAACCTGCCCATGCGCATCCCACAAAACCTCGCACGTGTTTTTACTCGACTAGCCTGCGGGATGCATCCTCTCGCACGTGTTTTTACTCGACTAGCCTGCGGGATGCATCCTCTCGCACGTGTTTTTACTCGACTAGCCTGCGGGATGCATCCTCTCGCACGTGTTTTTGCTCGACTAGCCTGCGGGATGCATCCTCTCGCACGTGTTTTTGCTCGACTAGGCATGCGCATCCCAAAAAACCTGCGCATGCGCATCCCACAAAACCTCGCACGTGTTTTTACTCAACTAGCCTGCGGGATGCATCCTCTCGCACGTGTTTTTACTCGACTAGCCTGCGGGATGCATCCTCTCGCACGTGTTTTTGCTCGACTAGCCATGCGCATCCCAAAAATCCTGCGCATGCGCATCCCACAAAATCCTGCGCATGCGCATCCCACAAAACCTGCGCATGCGCATCCCACAAAACCTCGCACGTGTTTTTACTCGACTAGCCTGCGGGTTGCATCCTCTCGCACGTGTTTTTACTCGACTAGCCTGCGGGATGCATCCTCTCGCACGTGTTTTTACTCGACTACCCTGCGGGATGCATCCTCTCGCACGTGTTTTTGCTCGACTAGCCATGCGCATCCCAAAAAACCTGCGCATGCGCATCCCACAAAACCTGCGCATGCGCATCCCACAAAACCTGCGCATGCGCATCCCACAAAACCTCGCACGTGTTTTTACTCGACTAGCCTGCGGGATGCATCCTCTCGCACGTGTTTTTGCTCGACTAGCCTGCGGGATGCATCCTCTCGCACGTGTTTTTGCTCGACTAGCCATGCGCTTCCCAAAAATCCTGCGCATGCGCATCCCACAAAACCTGCGCATGCGCATCCCACAAAACCTCGCACGTGTTTTTGCTCGACTAGCCTGCGGGATGCATCCTCTCGCACGTGTTTTTGCTCGACTAGGCATGCGCATCCCAAAAAACCTGCGCATGCGCATCCCAAAAAACCTGCGCATGCGCATCCCACAAAACCTGCGCATGCGCATCCCACAAAACCTCGCACGTGTTTTTACTCGACTAGCCTGCGGGATGCATCCTCTCGCACGTGTTTTTGCTCGACTAGCCTGCGGGATGCATCCTCTCGCACGTGTTTTTGCTCGACTAGCCATGCGCTTCCCAAAAATCCTGCGCATGCGCATCCCACAAAACCTCGCACGTGTTTTTACTCGACTAGCCTGCGGGATGCATCCTCTCGCACGTGTTTTTACTCGACTAGCCTGCGGGATGCATCCTCTCGCACGTGTTTTTACTCGACTACCCTGCGGGATGCATCCTCTCGCACGTGTTTTTGCTCGACTAGCCATGCGCATCCCAAAAAACCTGCGCATGCGCATCCCAAAAAACCTGCGCATGCGCATCCCACAAAACCTCGCACGTGTTTTTACTCGACTAGCCTGCGGGATGCATCCTCTCGCACGTGTTTTTACTCGACTAGCCTGCGGGATGCATCCTCTCGCACGTGTTTTTACTCGACTAGCCTGCGGGATGCATCCTCTCGCACGTGTTTTTCCTCGACTAGCCATGCGCATCCCAAAAAACCTGCGCATGCGCATCCCAAAAAACCTGCGCATGCGCATCCCACAAAACCTCGCACGTGTTTTTACTCGACTAGCCTGCGGGATGCATCCTCTCGCACGTGTTTTTGCTCGACTAGCCTGCGGGATGCATACTCTCGCACGTGTTTTTGCTCGACTAGCCATGCGCATCCCAAAAAACCTGCGCATGCGCATCCCACAAAACCTGCCCATGCGCATCCCACAAAACCTCGCACGTGTTTTTACTCGACTAGCCTGCGGGATGCATCCTCTCGCACGTGTTTTTACTCGACTAGCCTGCGGGATGCATCCTCTCGCACGTGTTTTTACTCGACTACCCTGCGGGATGCATCCTCTCGCACGTGTTTTTGCTCGACTAGCCATGCGCATCCCAAAAAACCTGCGCATGCGCATCCCACAAAACCTCGCACGTGTTTTTACTCGACTAGCCTGCGGGATGCATCCTCTCGCACGTGTTTTTACTCGACTAGCCTGCGGGATGCATCCTCTCGCACGTGTTTTTACTCGACTAGCCTGCGGGATGCATCCTATCGCACGTGTTTTTGCTCGACTAGCCTGCGGGATGCATCCTCTCGCACGTGTTTTTGCTCGACTAGGCATGCGCATCCCAAAAAACCTGCGCATGCGCATCCCACAAAACCTGCGCATGCGCATCCCACAAAACCTCGCACGTGTTTTTACTCGACTAGCCTGCGGGATGCATCCTCTCGCACGTGTTTTTGCTCGACTAGCCTGCGGGATGCATCCTCTCGCACGTGTTTTTACTCGACTAGCCTGCGGGATGCATCCTCTCGCACGTGTTTTTGCTCGACTAGCCTGCGGGATGCATCCTCTCGCACGTGTTTTTGCTCGACTAGCCTGCGGGATGCATCCTCTCGCACGTGTTTTTACTCGACTAGCCTGCGGGATGCATCCTCTCGCACGTGTTTTTGCTCGACTAGGCATGCGCATCCCAAAAAACCTGCGCATGCGCATCCCACAAAACCTGCGCATGCGCATCCCACAAAACCTCGCACGTGTTTTTACTCGACTAGCCTGCGGGATGCATCCTCTCGTACGTGTTTTTGCTCGACTAGGCATGCGCATCCCAAAAAACCTGCGCATGCGCATCCCAAAAAACCTGCGCATGCGCATCCCACAAAACCTGCGCATGCGCATCCCACAAAACCTCGCACGTGTTTTTACTCAACTAGCCTGCGGGATGCATCCTCTCGCACGTGTTTTTACTCGACTAGCCTGCGGGATGCATCCTCTCGCACGTGTTTTTCCTCGACTAGCCATGCGCATCCCAAAAAACCTGCGCATGCGCATCCCACAAAACCTGCGCATGCGCATCCCACAAAACCTCGCACGTGTTTTTACTCGACTAGCCTGCGGGATTCATCCTCTCGCACGTGTTTTTGCTCGACTAGCCTGCGGGATGCATCCTCTCGCACGTGTTTTTGCTCGACTAGCCATGCGCATCCCAAAAAACATGCGCATGCGCATCCCAAAAAACCTGCGCATGCGCATCCCACAAAACCTGCGCATGCGCATCCCACAAAACCTCGCACGTGTTTTTACTCGACTAGCCTGCGGGATGCATCCTCTCGCACGTGTTTTTGCTCGACTAGCCTGCGGGATGCATCCTCTCGCACGTGTTTTTACTCGACTAGCCTGCGGGATGCATCCTCTCGCACGTGTTTTTACTCGACTACCCTGCGGGATGCATCCTCTCGCACGTGTTTTTGCTCGACTAGCCATGCGCATCCCAAAAAACCTGCGCATGCGCATCCCACAAAACCTCGCACGTGTTTTTACTCGACTAGCCTGCGGGATGCATCCTCTCGCACGTGTTTTTACTCGACTAGCCTGCGGGATGCATCCTCTCGTACGTGTTTTTAATCGACTAGCCTGCGGGATGCATCCTCTCGCACGTGTTTTTACTCGACTAGCCTGCGGGATGCATCCTCTCGCACGTGTTTTTGCTCGACTAGCCTGCGGGATGCATCCTCTCGCACGTGTTTTTGCTCGACTAGGCATGCGCATCCCAAAAAACCTGCGCATGCGCATCCCACAAAACCTGCGCATGCGCATCCCACAAAACCTCGCACGTGTTTTTACTCGACTAGCCTGCGGGATGCATCCTCTCGCACGTGTTTTTGCTCGACTAGCCTGCGGGTTGCATCCTCTCGCACGTGTTTTTGCTCGACTAGCCATGCGCATCCCAAAAAACCTGCGCATGCGCATCCCACAAAACCTGCGCATGCGCATCCCACAAAACCTCGCACGTGTTTTTACTCGACTAGCCTGCGGGATGCATCCTCTCGCACGTGTTTTTGCTCGACTATCCTGCGGGTTGCATCCTCTCGCACGTGTTTTTGCTCGACTAGCCATGCGCATCCCAAAAAACCTGCGCATGCGCATCCCACAAAACCTGCGCATGCGCATCCCACAAAACCTGCGCATGCGCATCCCACAAAACCTCGCACGTGTTTTTACTCGACTAGCCTGCGGGATGCATCCTCTAGCACGTGTTTTTGCTCGACTAGCCTGCGGGATGCATCCTCTCGCACGTGTTTTTACTCGACTAGCCTGCGGGATGCATCCTCTCGCACGTGATTTTGCTCGACTAGCCTGCGGGATGCATCCTCTCGCACGTGTTTTTGCTCGACTAGCCTGCGGGATGCATCCTCTCGCACGTGTTTTTGCTCGACTAGGCATGCGCATCCCAAAAAACCTGCGCATGCGCATCCCAAAAAACCTGCGCATGCGCATCCCACAAAACCTGCGCATGCGCATCCCACAAAACCTCGCACGTGTTTTTACTCAACTAGCCTGCGGGATGCATCCTCTCGCACGTGTTTTTACTCGACTAGCCTGCGGGATGCATCCTCTCGCACGTGTTTTTCCTCGACTAGCCATGCGCATCCCAAAAAACCTGCGCATGCGCATCCCAAAAAACCTGCGCATGCGCATCCCACAAAACCTCGCACGTGTTTTTACTCGACTAGCCTGCGGGATTCATCCTCTCGCACGTGTTTTTGCTCGACTAGCCTGCGGGATGCATCCTCTCGCACGTGTTTTTGCTCGACTAGCCTGCGGGACGCATCCTCTCGCACGTGTTTTTACTCGACTAGCCTGCGGGATGCATCCTCTCGCACGTGTTTTTGCTCGACTAGCCATGCGCATCCCAAAAATCCTGCGCATGCGCATCCCACAAAACCTGCGCATGCGCATCCCACAAAACCTGCGCATGCGCATCCCACAAAACCTCGCACGTGTTTTTACTCGACTACCCTGCGGGATGCATCCTCTCGCACGTGTTTTTGCTCGACTAGCCATGCGCATCCCAAAAAACCTGCGCATGCGCATCCCACAAAACCTGCGCATGCGCATCCCACAAAACCTCGCACGTGTTTTTACTCGACTAGCCTGCGGGATGCATCCTCTCGCACGTGTTTTTACTCGACTAGCCTGCGGGATGCATCCTCTCGCACGTGTTTTTACTCGACTACCCTGCGGGATGCATCCTCTCGCACGTGTTTTTGCTCGACTAGCCTGCGGGTTGCATCCTCTCGCACGTGTTTTTGCTCGACTAGCCATGCGCATCCCAAAAAACCTGCGCATGCGCATCCCACAAAACCTGCGCATGCGCATCCCACAAAACCTCGCACGTGTTTTTACTCGACTAGCCTGCGGGATGCATCCTCTAGCACGTGTTTTTGCTCGACTAGCCTGCGGGATGCATCCTCTCGCACGTGTTTTTACTCGACTAGCCTGCGGGATGCATCCTCTCGCACGTGATTTTGCTCGACTAGCCTGCGGGATGCATCCTCTCGCACGTGTTTTTGCTCGACTAGCCTGCGGGATGCATCCTCTCGCACGTGTTTTTGCTCGACTAGGCATGCGCATCCCAAAAAACCTGCGCATGCGCATCCCACAAAGCCTCGCACGTGTTTTTACTCAACTAGCCTGCGGGATGCATCCTCTCGCACGTGTTTTTACTCGACTAGCCTGCGGGATGCATCCTCTCGCACGTGTTTTTCCTCGACTAGCTGTGCGCATCCCAAAAAACCTGCGCATGCGCATCCCACAAAACCTGCGCATGCGCATCCCACAAAACCTGCGCATGCGCATCCCACAAAACCTCGCACGTGTTTTTACTCGACTAGCCTGCGGGAATCATCCTCTCGCACGTGTTTTTGCTCGACTAGCCTGCGGGATGCATCCTCTCGCACGTGTTTTTGCTCGACTAGCCTGCGGGACGCATCCTCTCGCACGTGTTTTTGCTCGACTAGCCATGCGCATCCCAAAAATCCTGCGCATGCGCATCCCACAAAACCTGCGCATGCGCATCCCACAAAACCTCGCACGTGTTTTTACTCGACTAGCCTGCGGGATGCATCCTCTCGCACGTGTTTTTACTCGACTACCCTGCGGGATGCATCCTCTCGCACATGTTTTTGCTCGACTAGCCATGCGCATCCCAAAAAACCACCGCATGCGCATCCCACAAAACCTGCGCATGCGCATCCCACAAAACCTCGCACGTGTTTTTACTCGACTAGCCTGCGGGATGCATCCTCTCGCACGTGTTTTTACTCGACTAGCCTGTGGGATGCATCCTCTCGCACGTGTTTTTGCTCGACTAGCCTGCGGGATGCATCCTCTCGCACGTGTTTTTACTCGACTAGCCTGCGGGATGCATCCTCTCGCACGTGTTTTTACTCGACTAGCCTGCGGGATGCATCCTCTCGCACGTGTTTTTCCTCGACTAGCTATGCGCATCCCAAAAAACCTGCGCATGCGCATCCCACAAAACCTGCGCATGCGCATCCCACAAAACCTGCGCATGCGCATCCCACAAAACCTCGCACGTGTTTTTACTCGACTAGCCTGCGGGATTCATCCTCTCGCACGTGTTTTTGCTCGACTAGCCTGCGGGATGCATCCTCTCGCACGTGTTTTTGCTCCACTAGCCTGCGGGACGCATCCTCTCGCACGTGTTTTTACTCGACTACCCTGCGGGATGCATCCTCTCGCACGTGTTTTTGCTCGACTAGCCATGCGCATCCCAAAAAACCTGCGCATGCGCATCCCACAAAACCTCGCACGTGTTTTTACTCGACTAGCCTGCGGGATGCATCCTCTCGCACGTGTTTTTACTCGACTAGCCTGCGGGATGCATCCTCTCGTACGTGTTTTTAATCGACTAGCCTGCGGGATGCATCCTCTCGCACGTGTTTTTACTCGACTAGCCTGCGGGATGCATCCTCTCGCACGTGTTTTTGCTCGACTAGCCTGCGGGATGCATCCTCTCGCACGTGTTTTTGCTCGACTAGGCATGCGCATCCCAAAAAACCTGCGCATGCGCATCCCACAAAACCTGCGCATGCGCATCCCACAAAACCTCGCACGTGTTTTTACTCGACTAGCCTGCGGGATGCATCCTCTCGCACGTGTTTTTGCTCGACTAGCCTGCGGGTTGCATCCTCTCGCACGTGTTTTGGCTCGACTAGCCATGCGCATCCCAAAAAACCTGCGCATGCGCATCCCACAAAACCTGCGCATGCGCATCCCACAAAACCTCGCACGTGTTTTTACTCGACTAGCCTGCGGGATGCATCCTCTCGCACGTGTTTTTGCTCGACTATCCTGCGGGTTGCATCCTCTCGCACGTGTTTTTGCTCGACTAGCCATGCGCATCCCAAAAAACCTGCGCATGCGCATCCCACAAAACCTGCGCATGCGCATCCCACAAAACCTCGCACGTGTTTTTACTCGACTAGCCTGCGGGATGCATCCTCTAGCACGTGTTTTTGCTCGACTAGCCTGCGGGATGCATCCTCTCGCACGTGTTTTTCCTCGACTAGCCATGCGCATCCCAAAAAACCTGCGCATGCGCATCCCAAAAAACCTGCGCATGCGCATCCCACAAAACCTCGCACGTGTTTTTACTCGACTAGCCTGCGGGATTCATCCTCTCGCACGTGTTTTTGCTCGACTAGCCTGCGGGATGCATCCTCTCGCACGTGTTTTTGCTCGACTAGCCTGCGGGACGCATCCTCTCGCACGTGTTTTTACTCGACTAGCCTGCGGGATGCATCCTCTCGCACGTGTTTTTGCTCGACTAGCCATGCGCATCCCAAAAATCCTGCGCATGCGCATCCCACAAAACCTGCGCATGCGCATCCCACAAAACCTGCGCATGCGCATCCCACAAAACCTCGCACGTGTTTTTACTCGACTACCCTGCGGGATGCATCCTCTCGCACGTGTTTTTGCTCGACTAGCCATGCGCATCCCAAAAAACCTGCGCATGCGCATCCCACAAAACCTGCGCATGCGCATCCCACAAAACCTCGCACGTGTTTTTACTCGACTAGCCTGCGGGATGCATCCTCTCGCACGTGTTTTTACTCGACTAGCCTGCGGGATGCATCCTCTCGCACGTGTTTTTACTCGACTACCCTGCGGGATGCATCCTCTCGCACGTGTTTTTGCTCGACTAGCCTGCGGGTTGCATCCTCTCGCACGTGTTTTTGCTCGACTAGCCATGCGCATCCCAAAAAACCTGCGCATGCGCATCCCACAAAACCTGCGCATGCGCATCCCACAAAACCTCGCACGTGTTTTTACTCGACTAGCCTGCGGGATGCATCCTCTAGCACGTGTTTTTGCTCGACTAGCCTGCGGGATGCATCCTCTCGCACGTGTTTTTACTCGACTAGCCTGCGGGAAGCATCCTCTCGCACGTGATTTTGCTCGACTAGCCTGCGGGATGCATCCTCTCGCACGTGTTTTTGCTCGACTAGCCTGCGGGATGCATCCTCTCGCACGTGTTTTTGCTCGACTAGGCATGCGCATCCCAAAAAACCTGCGCATGCGCATCCCACAAAGCCTCGCACGTGTTTTTACTCAACTAGCCTGCGGGATGCATCCTCTCGCACGTGTTTTTACTCGACTAGCCTGCGGGATGCATCCTCTCGCACGTGTTTTTCCTCGACTAGCTGTGCGCATCCCAAAAAACCTGCGCATGCGCATCCCACAAAACCTGCGCATGCGCATCCCACAAAACCTGCGCATGCGCATCCCACAAAACCTCGCACGTGTTTTTACTCGACTAGCCTGCGGGAATCATCCTCTCGCACGTGTTTTTGCTCGACTAGCCTGCGGGATGCATCCTCTCGCACGTGTTTTTGCTCGACTAGCCTGCGGGACGCATCCTCTCGCACGTGTTTTTGCTCGACTAGCCATGCGCATCCCAAAAATCCTGCGCATGCGCATCCCACAAAACCTGCGCATGCGCATCCCACAAAACCTCGCACGTGTTTTTACTCGACTAGCCTGCGGGATGCATCCTCTCGCACGTGTTTTTACTCGACTACCCTGCGGGATGCATCCTCTCGCACATGTTTTTGCTCGACTAGCCATGCGCATCCCAAAAAACCACCGCATGCGCATCCCACAAAACCTGCGCATGCGCATCCCACAAAACCTCGCACGTGTTTTTACTCGACTAGCCTGCGGGATGCATCCTCTCGCACGTGTTTTTACTCGACTAGCCTGCGGGATGCATCCTCTCGCACGTGTTTTTGCTCGACTAGCCTGCGGGATGCATCCTCTCGCACGTGTTTTTACTCGACTAGCCTGCGGGATGCATCCTCTCGCACGTGTTTTTACTCGACTAGCCTGCGGGATGCATCCTCTCGCACGTGTTTTTCCTCGACTAGCTATGCGCATCCCAAAAAACCTGCGCATGCGCATCCCACAAAACCTGCGCATGCGCATCCCACAAAACCTGCGCATGCGCATCCCACAAAACCTCGCACGTGTTTTTACTCGACTAGCCTGCGGGATTCATCCTCTCGCACGTGTTTTTGCTCGACTAGCCTGCGGGATGCATCCTCTCGCACGTGTTTTTGCTCCACTAGCCTGCGGGACGCATCCTCTCGCACGTGTTTTTGCTCGACTAGCCATGCGCATCCCAAAAATCCTGCGCATGCGCATCCCACAAAACCTGCGCATGCGCATCCCACAAAACCTCGCACGTGTTTTTACTCGACTAGCCTGCGGGATGCATCCTCTCGCACGTGTTTTTACTCGACTACCCTGCGGGAAGCATCCTCTCGCACATGTTTTTGCTCGACTAGCCATGCGCATCCCAAAAAACCACCGCATGCGCATCCCACAAAACCTGCGCATGCGCATCCCACAAAACCTCGCACGTGTTTTTACTCGACTAGCCTGCGGGATGCATCCTCTCGCACGTGTTTTTACTCGACTAGCCTGCGGGATGCATCCTCTCGCACGTGTTTTTGCTCGACTAGCCATGCGCATCCCAAAAAAACCTGCGCATGCGCATCCCACAAAACCTGCGCATGCGCATCCCACAAAACCTCGCACGTGTTTTTACTCGACTAGCCTGCGGGATGCATCCTCTCGCACGTGTTTTTACTCGACTAGCCTGCGGGATGCATCCTCTCGCACGTGTTTTTGCTCGACTAGCCTGCGGGATGCATCCTCTCGCACGTGTTTTTACTCGACTAGCCTGCGGGATGCATCCTCTCGCACGTGTTTTTACTCGACTACCCTGCGGGATGCATCCTCTCGCACGTGTTTTTGCTCGACTAGCCATGCGCATCCCAAAAAACCTGCGCATGCGCATCCCACAAAACCTCGCACGTGTTTTTACTCGACTAGCCTGCGGGATGAATCCTCTCGCACGTGTTTTTACTCGACTAGCCTGCGGGATGCATCCTCTCGCACGTGTTTTTGCTCGACTAGCCTGCCGGATGCATCCTCTCGCACGTGTTTTTACTCGACTAGCCTGCGGGATGCATCCTCCCGCACGTGTTTTTACTCGACTAGCCTGCGGGATACATCCTCTCGCACGTGTTTTTTGCTCGACTAGCCTGCGGGATGCATCCTCTCGCACGTGTTTTTGCACGACTAGCCTGCGGGATGCATCCTCTCGCACGTGTTTTTGCTCGACTAGCCTGCGGGACGCATCCTCTCGCACGTGTTTTTACCTCGACTAGCCCTGCGGGATGCATCCTCTCGCACGTGTTTTTACTCGACTAGCCTTCGGGATTCATCCTCTCGCACGTGTTTTTACTCGACTAGCCTGCGGGATGCATCCTCTCGCACGTGTTTTTGCTCGACTAGCCTGCGGATGCATCCTCCCGCACGTGTTTTTTACTCGACTAGCCTGCGGATACATCCTCTCGCACGTGTTTTTGCTCGACTAGCCTGCGGGATGCATCCTCTCGCACGTGTTTTTGCTCGACTAGCCCTGCGGGATGCATCCTCTCGCACGTGTTTTTGCTCGACTAGCCTGCGGGACGCATCCTCTCGCACGTGTTTTTACTCGACTAGCCTGCGGGATGCATCCTCTCGCACGTGTTTTTACTCGACTAGCCTGCCGGATGCATCCTCCCGCACGTGTTTTTACTCGACTAGCTGCGGGATACATCCTCTCGCACGTGTTTTTGCTCGACTAGCCTGCGGATGCATCCTCTCGCACGTGTTTTTGCTCGACTAGCCTGCGGGATGCATCCTCTCGCACGTGTTTTTGCTCGACTAGCCTGCGGGATGCATCCTCTCGCACGTGTTTTTACTCGACTAGCCTGCGGGATGCATCCTCTCGCACGTGTTTTACTCGACTAGCCTGCGGGATGCATCCTCTCGCACGTGTTTTTACTCGACTAGCCTGCGGGATGCATCCTCTCGCACGTGTTTTTGCTCGACTAGCCATGCGCATCCCAAAAAACCTGCGCATGCGCATCCCCAAAAAACCTGCGCATGCGCATCCCACAAAACCTGCGCATGCGCATCCCACAAAACTCGCACGTGTTTTTACTCGACTAGCCTGCGGGATGCATCCTCTCGCACGTGTTTTTACTCGACTAGCCTGCGGGATGCATCCTCTCGCACGTGTTTTTACTCGACTAGCCTGCGGGATGCATCCTCTCGCACGTGTTTTTGCTCGACTAGCCTGCGGGATGCATCCTCTCGCACGTGTTCTTTGCTCGACTAGGCATGCGCATCCCAAAAAACCTGCGCATGCGCATCCCACAAAACCTGCGCATGCGCATCCCACAAAACCTCGCACGTGTTTTTACTCGACTAGCCTGCGGGATGCATCCTTTCGCACGTGTTTTTGCTCGACTAGCCTGCGGGATGCATCCTCTCGCACGTGTTTTTACTCGACTAGCCTGCGGGATGCATCCTCTCGCACGTGTTTTTGCTCGACTAGCCTGCGGGATGCATCCTCTCGCACGTGTTTTTACTCGACTAGCCTGCGGGATGCATCCTCTCGCACGTGTTTTTACTCGACTAGCCTGCGGGATGCATCCTCTCGCACGTGTTTTTACTCGGACTAGCCTGCGGGATGCATCCTCTCGCACGTGTTTTTGCTCGACTAGCCATGCGCATCCCCAAAAACCTGCGCATGCGCATCCCAAAAAACCTCGCACGTGTTTTTACTCGACTAGCCTGCGGGATGCATCCTCTCGCACGTGTTTTTACTCGACTAGCCTGCAGGATGCATCCTCTCGCACGTGTTTTTACTCGACTAGCCTGCGGGATGCATCCTCTCGCACGTGTTTTTGCTCGACTAGCCATGCGCATCCCAAAAAAACCTGCGCATGCGCATCCCAAAAAACCTGCGCATGCGCATCCCACAAAACCTGCGCATGCGCATCCCACAAAACCTGCGCATGCGCATCCCACAAAACCTCGAACGTGTTTTTACTCGACTAGCCTGCGGGATGCATCCTCTCGCACGTGTTTTTACTCGACTAGCCTGCGGGATGCATCCTCTCGCACGTGATTTTGCTCGACTAGCCTGCGGGATGCATCCTCTCGCACGTGTTTTGCTCGACTAGCCTGCGGGATGCATCCTCTCGCACGTGTTTTTGCTCGACTAGGCATGCGCATCCCAAAAAACCTGCGCATGCGCATCCCACAAAGCCTCGCACGTGTTTTTACTCAACTAGCCTGCGGGATGCATCCTCTCGCACGTGTTTTTACTCGACTAGCCTGCGGGATGCATCCTCTCGCACGTGTTTTTTGCTCGACTAGCCATGCGCATCCCAAAAATCCTGCGCATGCGCATCCCACAAAACCTGCGCATGCGCATCCCACAAAACCTGCGCATGCGCATCCCACAAAACCTCGCACGTGTTTTTACTCGACTACCCTGCGGGATGCATCCTCTCGCCGTGTTTTTGCTCGACTAGCCATGCGCATCCCAAAAAACCTGCGCATGCGCATCCCACAAAACCTGCGCATGCGCATCCCACAAAACCTCGCACGTGTTTTTACTCGACTAGCCTGCGGGATGCATCCTCTCGCACGTGTTTTTACTCGACTAGCCTGCGGGATGCATCCTCTCGCACGTGTTTTTACTCGACTACCCTGCGGGATGCATCCTCTCGCACGTGTTTTTGCTCGACTAGCCTGCGGGTTGCATCCTCTCGCACGTGTTTTTGCTCGACTAGCCATGCGCATCCCAAAAAACCTGCGCATGCGCATCCCACAAAACCTGCGCATGCGCATCCCACAAAACCTCGCACGTGTTTTTACTCGACTAGCCTGCGGGATGCATCCTCTAGCACGTGTTTTTGCTCGACTAGCCTGCGGGATGCATCCTCTCGCACGTGTTTTTACTCGACTAGCCTGCGGGAAGCATCCTCTCGCACGTGATTTTGCTCGACTAGCCTGCGGGATGCATCCTCTCGCACGTGTTTTTGCTCGACTAGCCTGCGGGATGCATCCTCTCGCACGTGTTTTTGCTCGACTAGGCATGCGCATCCCAAAAAACCTGCGCATGCGCATCCCACAAAGCCTCGCACGTGTTTTTACTCAACTAGCCTGCGGGATGCATCCTCTCGCACGTGTTTTTACTCGACTAGCCTGCGGATGCATCCTCTCGCACGTGTTTTTCCTCGACTAGCTGTGCGCATCCCAAAAAACCTGCGCATGCGCATCCCACAAAACCTGCGCATGCGCATCCCACAAAACCTGCGCATGCGCATCCCACAAAACCTCGCACGTGTTTTTACTCGACTAGCCTGCGGGAATCATCCTCTCGCACGTGTTTTTGCTCGACTAGCCTGCGGGATGCATCCTCTCGCACGTGTTTTTTGCTCGACTAGCCTGCGGGACGCATCCTCTCGCACGTGTTTTTGCTCGACTAGCCATGCGCATCCCAAAAATCCTGCGCATGCGCATCCCACAAAACCTGCGCATGCGCATCCCACAAAACCTCGCACGTGTTTTTACTCGACTAGCCTGCGGGATGCATCCTCTCGCACGTGTTTTTACTCGACTACCCTGCGGGATGCATCCTCTCGCACATGTTTTTGCTCGACTAGCCATGCGCATCCCAAAAAACCACCGCATGCGCATCCCACAAAACCTGCGCATGCGCATCCCACAAAACCTCGCACGTGTTTTTACTCGACTAGCCTGCGGGATGCATCCTCTCGCACGTGTTTTTACTCGACTAGCCTGCGGGATGCATCCTCTCGCACGTGTTTTTGCTCGACTAGCCTGCGGGATGCATCCTCTCGCACGTGTTTTTACTCGACTAGCCTGCGGGATGCATCCTCTCGCACGTGTTTTTACTCGACTAGCCTGCGGGATGCATCCTCTCGCACGTGTTTTTCCTCGACTAGCTATGCGCATCCCAAAAAACCTGCGCATGCGCATCCCACAACACCTGCGCATGCGCATCCCACAAAACCTGCGCATGCGCATCCCACAAAACCTCGCACGTGTTTTTACTCGACTAGCCTGCGGGATTCATCCTCTCGCACGTGTTTTTGCTCGACTAGCCTGCGGGATGCATCCTCTCGCACGTGTTTTTGCTCCACTATCCTGCGGGACGCATCCTCTCGCACGTGTTTTTGCTCGACTAGCCATGCGCATCCCAAAAATCCTGCGCATGCGCATCCCACAAAACCTGCGCATGCGCATCCCACAAAACCTCGCACGTGTTTTTACTCGACTAGCCTGCGGGATGCATCCTCTCGCACGTGTTTTTACTCGACTACCCTGCGGGAAGCATCCTCTCGCACATGTTTTTGCTCGACTAGCCATGCGCATCCCAAAAAACCACCGCATGCGCATCCCACAAAACCTGCGCATGCGCATCCCACAAAACCTCGCACGTGTTTTTACTCGACTAGCCTGCGGGATGCATCCTCTCGCACGTGTTTTTACTCGACTAGCCTGCGGGATGCATCCTCTCGCACGTGTTTTTGCTCGACTAGCCATGCGCATCCCAAAAAACCTGCGCATGCGCATCCCACAAAACCTGCGCATGCGCATCCCACAAAACCTCGCACGTGTTTTTACTCGACTAGCCTGCGGGATGCATCCTCTCGCACGTGTTTTTACTCGACTAGCCTGCGGGATGCATCCTCTCGCACGTGTTTTTGCTCGACTAGCCTGCGGGATGCATCCTCTCGCACGTGTTTTTACTCGACTAGCCTGCGGGATGCATCCTCTCGCACGTGTTTTTACTCGACTACCCTGCGGGATGCATCCTCTCGCACGTGTTTTTGCTCGACTAGCCATGCGCATCCCAAAAAACCTGCGCATGCGCATCCCACAAAACCTCGCTCGTGTTTTTACTCGACTAGCCTGCGGGATGAATCCTCTCGCACGTGTTTTTACTCGACTAGCCTGCGGGATGCATCCTCTCGCACGTGTTTTTGCTCGACTAGCCTGCCGGATGCATCCTCTCGCACGTGTTTTTACTCGACTAGCCTGCGGGATGCATCCTCCCGCACGTGTTTTTACTCGACTAGCCTGCGGGATACATCCTCTCGCACGTGTTTTTGCTCGACTAGCCTGCGGGATGCATCCTCTCGCACGTGTTTTTGCACGACTAGCCTGCGGGATGCATCCTCTCGCACGTGTTTTTTGCTCGACTAGCCTGCGGGACGCATCCTCTCGCACGTGTTTTTACTCGACTAGCCTGCGGGATGCATCCTCTCGCACGTGTTTTTACTCGACTAGCCTTCGGGATTCATCCTCTCGCACGTGTTTTTACTCGACTAGCCTGCGGGATGCATCCTCTCGCACGTGTTTTTGCTCGACTAGCCTGCGGGATGCATCCTCTCGCACGTGTTTTTACTCGACTAGCCTGCGGGATGCATCCTCTCGCACGTGTTTTTACTCGACTAGCCTGCGGGATGCATCTTCTCGCACGTGTTTTTACTCGACTAGCCTGCGGGGTGCATCATCTCGCACGTGTTTTTACTCGACTAGCCTGCGGGATGTATCCTCTCGCACGTGGTTTTACTCGACTAGCCTGCGGGATGCATCCTCTCGCACGTGATTTTGCTCGACTAGCCATGCGCATCCCAAAAAACCTGCGCATGCGCATCCCACAAAACGTCGCACGTGTTTTTACTCGACTAGCCTGCGGGATGCATCCTCCCGCACGTGTTTTTACTCGACTAGCCTGCGGGATACATCCTCTCGCACGTGTTTTTGCTCGACTAGCCTGCGGGATGCATCCTCTCGCACGTGTTTTTGCTCGACTAGCCTGCGGGATGCATCCTCTCGCACGTGTTTTTGCTCGACTAGCCTGCGGGACGCATCCTCTCGCACGTGTTTTTACTCGACTAGCCTGCGGGATGCATCCTCTCGCACGTGTTTTTACTCGACTAGCCTGCCGGATGCATCCTCCCGCACGTGTTTTTACTCGACTAGCCTGCGGGATACATCCTCTCGCACGTGTTTTTGCTCGACTAGCCTGCGGGATGCATCCTCTCGCACGTGTTTTTGCTCGACTAGCCTGCGGGATGCATCCTCTCGCACGTGTTTTTGCTCGACTAGCCTGCGGGATGCATCCTCTCGCACGTGTTTTTACTCGACTAGCCTGCGGGATGCATCCTCTCGCACGTGTTTTTACTCAACTAGCCTGCGGGATGCATCCTCTCGCACGTGTTTTTACTCGACTAGCCTGCGGGATGCATCCTCTCGCACGTGTTTTTCCTCGACTAGCTGTGCGCATCCCAAAAAACCTGCGCATGCGCATCCCACAAAACCTGCGCATGCGCATCCCACAAAACCTGCGCATGCGCATCCCACAAAACCTCGCACGTGTTTTTACTCGACTAGCCTGCGGGAATCATCCTCTCGCACGTGTTTTTGCTCGACTAGCCTGCGGGATGCATCCTCTCGCACGTGTTTTTGCTCGACTAGCCTGCGGGACGCATCCTCTCGCACGTGTTTTTGCTCGACTAGCCATGCGCATCCCAAAAATCCTGCGCATGCGCATCCCACAAAACCTGCGCATGCGCATCCCACAAAACCTCGCACGTGTTTTTACTGGACTAGCCTGCGGGATGCATCCTCTTGCACGTGTTTTTACTCGACTACCCTGCGGGATGCATCCTCTCGCACATGTTTTTGCTCGACTAGCCATGCGCATCCCAAAAAACCACCGCATGCGCATCCCACAAAACCTGCGCATGCGCATCCAACAAAACCTCGCACGTGTTTTTACTCGACTAGCCTGCGGGATGCATCCTCTCGCACGTGTTTTTACTCGACTAGCCTGCGGGATGCATCCTCTCGCACGTGTTTTTGCTCGACTAGCCTGCGGGATGCATCCTCTCGCACGTGTTTTTACTCGACTAGCCTGCGGGATGCATCCTCTCGCACGTGTTTTTACTCGACTAGCCTGCGGGATGCATCCTCTCGCACGTGTTTTTCCTCGACTAGCTATGCGCATCCCAAAAAACCTGCGCATGCGCATCCACAAAACCTGCGCATGCGCATCCCACAAAACCTGCGCATGCGCATCCCACAAAACCTCGCACGTGTTTTTACTCGACTAGCCTGCGGGATTCATCCTCTCGCACGTGTTTTTGCTCGACTAGCCTGCGGGATGCATCCTCTCGCACGTGTTTTTGCTCCACTATCCTGCGGGACGCATCCTCTCGCACGTGTTTTTGCTCGACTAGCCATGCGCATCCCAAAAATCCTGCGCATGCGCATCCCACAAAACCTGCGCATGCGCATCCCACAAAACCTCGCACGTGTTTTTACTCGACTAGCCTGCGGGATGCATCCTCTCGCACGTGTTTTTACTCGACTACCCTGCGGGATGCATCCTCTCGCACATGTTTTTGCTCGACTAGCCATGCGCATCCCAAAAAACCACCGCATGCGCATCCCACAAAACCTGCGCATGCGCATCCCACAAAACCTCGCACGTGTTTTTACTCGACTAGCCTGCGGGATGCATCCTCTCGCACGTGTTTTTACTCGACTAGCCTGCGGGATGCATCCTCTCGCACGTGTTTTTGCTCGACTAGCCTGCGGGATGCATCCTCTCGCACGTGTTTTTACTCGACTAGCCTGCGGGATGCATCCTCTCGCACGTGTTTTTACTCGACTACCCTGCGGGATGCATCCTCTCGCACGTGTTTTTGCTCGACTAGCCATGCGCATCCCAAAAAACCTGCGCATGCGCATCCCACAAAACCTCGCACGTGTTTTTTACTCGACTAGCCTGCGGGATGCATCCTCTCGCACGTGTTTTTACTCGACTAGCCTGCGGGATGCATCCTCTCGTACGTGTTTTTAATCGACTAGCCTGCGGGATGCATCCTCTCGCACGTGTTTTTACTCGACTAGCCTGCGGGATGCATCCTCTCGCACGTGTTTTTGCTCGACTAGCCTGCGGGATGCATCCTCTCGCACGTGTTTTTGCTCGACTAGGCATGCGCATCCCAAAAAACCTGCGCATGCGCATCCCACAAAACCTGCGCATGCGCATCCCACAAAACCTCGCACGTGTTTTTACTCGACTAGCCTGCGGGATGCATCCTCTCGCACGTGTTTTTGCTCGACTAGCCTGCGGGTTGCATCCTCTCGCACGTGTTTTGGCTCGACTAGCCATGCGCATCCCAAAAAACCTGCGCATGCGCATTCCACAAAACCTGCGCATGCGCATCCCACAAAACCTCGCACGTGTTTTTACTCGACTAGCCTGCGGGATGCATCCTCTCGCACGTGTTTTTGCTCGACTATCCTGCGGGTTGCATCCTCTCGCACGTGTTTTTGCTCGACTAGCCATGCGCATCCAAAAAACCTGCGCATGCGCATCCCACAAAACCTGCGCATGCGCATCCCACAAAACCTGCGCATGCGCATCCCACAAAACCTGCGCATGCGCATCCCACAAAACCTCGCACGTGTTTTTACTCGACTAGCCTGCGGGATGCATCCTCTAGCACGTGTTTTTGCTCGACTAGCCTGCGGGATGCATCCTCTCGCACGTGTTTTTACTCGACTAGCCTGGCGGGATGCATCCTCTCGCACGTGTTTTTGCTCGACTAGGCATGCGCATCCCAAAAAACCTGCGCATGCGCATCCCAAAAAACCTGCGCATGCGCATCCCACAAAACCTGCGCATGCGCATCCCACAAAACCTCGCACGTGTTTTTACTCAACTAGCCTGCGGGATGCATCCTCTCGCACGTGTTTTTACTCGACTAGCCTGCGGGATGCATCCTCTCGCACGTGTTTTTCCTCGACTAGCCATGCGCATCCCAAAAAACCTGCGCATGCGCATCCCAAAAAACCTGCGCATGCGCATCCCACAAAACCTCGCACGTGTTTTTACTCGACTAGCCTGCGGGATTCATCCTCTCGCACGTGTTTTTGCTCGACTAGCCTGCGGGATGCATCCTCTCGCACGTGTTTTTGCTCGACTAGCCTGCGGGACGCATCCTCTCGCACGTGTTTTTACTCGACTAGCCTGCGGGATGCATCCTCTCGCACGTGTTTTTGCTCGACTAGCCATGCGCATCCCAAAAATCCTGCGCATGCGCATCCCACAAAACCTGCGCATGCGCATCCCACAAAACCTGCGCATGCGCATCCCACAAAACCTCGCACGTGTTTTTACTCGACTACCCTGCGGGATGCATCCTCTCGCACGTGTTTTTGCTCGACTAGCCATGCGCATCCCAAAAAACCTGCGCATGCGCATCCCACAAAACCTGCGCATGCGCATCCCACAAAACCTCGCACGTGTTTTTACTCGACTAGCCTGCGGGATGCATCCTCTCGCACGTGTTTTTACTCGACTAGCCTGCGGGATGCATCCTCTCGCACGTGTTTTTACTCGACTACCCTGCGGGATGCATCCTCTCGCACGTGTTTTTGCTCGACTAGCCTGCGGGTTGCATCCTCTCGCACGTGTTTTTGCTCGACTAGCCATGCGCATCCCAAAAAACCTGCGCATGCGCATCCCACAAAACCTGCGCATGCGCATCCCACAAAACCTCGCACGTGTTTTTACTCGACTAGCCTGCGTAATGCATCCTCTAGCACGTGTTTTTGCTCGACTAGCCTGCGGGATGCATCCTCTCGCACGTGTTTTTACTCGACTAGCCTGCGGGAAGCATCCTCTCGCACGTGATTTTGCTCGACTAGCCTGCGGGATGCATCCTCTCGCACGTGTTTTTGCTCGACTAGCCTGCGGGATGCATCCTCTCGCACGTGTTTTTGCTCGACTAGGCATGCGCATCCCAAAAAACCTGCGCATGCGCATCCCACAAAGCCTCGCACGTGTTTTTACTCAACTAGCCTGCGGGATGCATCCTCTCGCACGTGTTTTTACTCGACTAGCCTGCGGGATGCATCCTCTCGCACGTGTTTTTCCTCGACTAGCTGTGCGCATCCCAAAAAACCTGCGCATGCGCATCCCACAAAACCTGCGCATGCGCATCCCACAAAACCTGCGCATGCGCATCCCACAAAACCTCGCACGTGTTTTTACTCGACTAGCCTGCGGGAATCATCCTCTCGCACGTGTTTTTGCTCGACTAGCCTGCGGGATGCATCCTCTCGCACGTGTTTTTGCTCGACTAGCCTGCGGGACGCATCCTCTCGCACGTGTTTTTGCTCGACTAGCCATGCGCATCCCAAAAATCCTGCGCATGCGCATCCCACAAAACCTGCGCATGCGCATCCCACAAAACCTCGCACGTGTTTTTACTCGACTAGCCTGCGGGATGCATCCTCTCGCACGTGTTTTTACTCGACTACCCTGCGGGATGCATCCTCTCGCACATGTTTTTGCTCGACTAGCCATGCGCATCCCAAAAAACCACCGCATGCGCATCCCACAAAAACTGCGCATGCGCATCCCACAAAACCTCGCACGTGTTTTTACTCGACTAGCCTGCGGGATGCATCCTCTCGCACGTGTTTTTACTCGACTAGCCTGCGGGATGCATCCTCTCGCACGTGTTTTTGCTCGACTAGCCTGCGGGATGCATCCTCTCGCACGTGTTTTTACTCGACTAGCCTGCGGGATGCATCCTCTCGCACTGTTCTTACTCGACTAGCCTGCGGGATGCATCCTCTCGCACGTGTTTTTCCTCGACTAGCTATGCGCATCCCAAAAAACCTGCGCATGCGCATCCCACAAAACCTGCGCATGCGCATCCCACAAAACCTGCGCATGCGCATCCCACAAAACCTCGCACGTGTTTTTACTCGACTAGCCTGCGGGATTCATCCTCTCGCACGTGTTTTTGCTCGACTAGCCTGCGGGATGCATCCTCTCGCACGTGTTTTTGCTCCACTAGCCTGCGGGACGCATCCTCTCGCACGTGTTTTTGCTCGACTAGCCATGCGCATCCCAAAAATCCTGCGCATGCGCATCCCACAAAACCTGCGCATGCGCATCCCACAAAACCTCGCACGTGTTTTTACTCGACTAGCCTGCGGGATGCATCCTCTCGCACGTGTTTTTACTCGACTACCCTGCGGGATGCATCCTCTCGCACATGTTTTTGCTCGACTAGCCATGCGCATCCCAAAAAACCACCGCATGCGCATCCCACAAAACCTGCGCATGCGCATCCCACAAAACCTCGCACGTGTTTTTACTCGACTAGCCTGCGGGATGCATCCTCTCGCACGTGTTTTTACTCGACTAGCCTGCGGGATGCATCCTCTCGCACGTGTTTTTGCTCGACTAGCCATGCGCATCCCAAAAAACCTGCGCATGCGCATCCCACAAAACCTGCGCATGCGCATCCCACAAAACCTCGCACGTGTTTTTACTCGACTAGCCTGCGGGATGCATCCTCTCGCACGTGTTTTTACTCGACTAGCCTGCGGGATGCATCCTCTCGCACGTGTTTTTGCTCGACTAGCCTGCGGGATGCATCCTCTCGCACGTGTTTTTACTCGACTAGCCTGCGGGATGCATCCTCTCGCACGTGTTTTTACTCGACTACCCTGCGGGATGCATCCTCTCGCACGTGTTTTTGCTCGACTAGCCATGCGCATCCCAAAAAACCTGCGCATGCGCATCCCACAAAACCTCGCACGTGTTTTTACTCGACTAGCCTGCGGGATGAATCCTCTCGCACGTGTTTTTACTCGACTAGCCTGCGGGATGCATCCTCTCGCACGTGTTTTTGCTCGACTAGCCTGCCGGATGCATCCTCTCGCACGTGTTTTTACTCGACTAGCCTGCGGGATGCATCCTCCCGCACGTGTTTTTACTCGACTAGCCTGCGGGATACATCCTCTCGCACGTGTTTTTGCTCGACTAGCCTGCGGGATGCATCCTCTCGCACGTGTTTTTGCACGACTAGCCTGCGGGATGCATCCTCTCGCACGTGTTTTTGCTCGACTAGCCTGCGGGACGCATCCTCTCGCACGTGTTTTTACTCGACTAGCCTGCGGGATGCATCCTCTCGCACGTGTTTTTACTCGACTAGCCTTCGGGATTCATCCTCTCGCACGTGTTTTTACTCGACTAGCCTGCGGGATGCATCCTCTCGCACGTGTTTTTACTCGACTAGCCTGCGGGATGCATCCTCTCGCACGTGTTTTTACTCGACTAGCCTGCGGGATGCATCCTCTCGCACGTGTTTTTGCTCGACTAGCCATGCGCATCCCAAAAAACCTGCGCATGCGCATCCCAAAAAACCTCGCACGTGTTTTTACTCGACTAGCCTGCGGGATGCATCCTCTCGCACGTGTTTTTACTCGACTAGCCTGCAGGATGCATCCTCTCGCACGTGTTTTTACTCGACTAGCCTGCGGGATGCATCCTCTCGCACGTGTTTTTGCTCGACTAGCCATGCGCATCCCAAAAAACCTGCGCATGCGCATCCCAAAAAACCTGCGCATGCGCATCCCACAAAACCTGCGCATGCGCATCCCACAAAACCTGCGCATGCGCATCCCACAAAACCTCGAACGTGTTTTTACTCGACTAGCCTGCGGGATGCATCCTCTCGCACGTGTTTTTACTCGACTAGCCTGCGGGATGCATCCTCTCGCACGTGTTTTTACTCGACTAGCCTGCGGGATGCATCTTCTCGCACGTGTTTTTACTCGACTAGCCTGCGGGGTGCATCATCTCGCACGTGTTTTTACTCGACTAGCCTGCGGGATGTATCCTCTCGCACGTGGTTTTACTCGACTAGCCTGCGGGATGCATCCTCTCGCACGTGATTTTGCTCGACTAGCCATGCGCATCCCAAAAAACCTGCGCATGCGCATCCCACAAAACGTCGCACGTGTTTTTACTCGACTAGCCTGCGGGATGCATCCTCCCGCACGTGTTTTTACTCGACTAGCCTGCGGGATACATCCTCTCGCACGTGTTTTTGCTCGACTAGCCTGCGGGATGCATCCTCTCGCACGTGTTTTTGCTCGACTAGCCTGCGGGATGCATCCTCTCGCACGTGTTTTTGCTCGACTAGCCTGCGGGACGCATCCTCTCGCACGTGTTTTTACTCGACTAGCCTGCGGGATGCATCCTCTCGCACGTGTTTTTACTCGACTAGCCTGCCGGATGCATCCTCCCGCACGTGTTTTTACTCGACTAGCCTGCGGGATACATCCTCTCGCACGTGTTTTTGCTCGACTAGCCTGCGGGATGCATCCTCTCGCACGTGTTTTTGCTCGACTAGCCTGCGGGATGCATCCTCTCGCACGTGTTTTTGCTCGACTAGCCTGCGGGATGCATCCTCTCGCACGTGTTTTTACTCGACTAGCCTGCGGGATGCATCCTCTCGCACGTGTTTTTACTCGACTAGCCTGCGGGATGCATCCTCTCGCACGTGTTTTTACTCGACTAGCCTGCGGGATGCATCCTCTCGCACGTGTTTTTGCTCGACTAGCCATGCGCATCCCAAAAAACCTGCGCATGCGCATCCCAAAAAACCTGCGCATGCGCATCCCACAAAACCTGCGCATGCGCATCCCACAAAACCTCGCACGTGTTTTTACTCGACTAGCCTGCGGGATGCATCCTCTCGCACGTGTTTTTACTCGACTAGCCTGCGGGATGCATCCTCTCGCACGTGTTTTTACTCGACTAGCCTGCGGGATGCATCCTCTCGCACGTGTTTTTGCTCGACTAGCCTGCGGGATGCATCCTCTCGCACGTGTTTTTGCTCGACTAGGCATGCGCATCCCAAAAAACCTGCGCATGCGCATCCCACAAAACCTCGCACGTGTTTTTACTCGACTAGCCTGCGGGATGCATCCTTTCGCACGTGTTTTTGCTCGACTAGCCTGCGGGATGCATCCTCTCGCACGTGTTTTTACTCGACTAGCCTGCGGGATGCATCCTCTCGCACGTGTTTTTGCTCGACTAGCCTGCGGGATGCATCCTCTCGCACGTGTTTTTACTCGACTAGCCTGCGGGATGCATCCTCTCGCACGTGTTTTTACTCGACTAGCCTGCGGGATGCATCCTCTCGCACGTGTTTTTACTCGACTAGCCTGCGGGATGCATCCTCTCGCACGTGTTTTTGCTCGACTAGCCATGCGCATCCCAAAAAACCTGCGCATGCGCATCCCAAAAAACCTCGCACGTGTTTTTACTCGACTAGCCTGCGGGATGCATCCTCTCGCACGTGTTTTTACTCGACTAGCCTGCAGGATGCATCCTCTCGCACGTGTTTTTAATCGACTAGCCTGCGGGATGCATCCTCTCGCACGTGTTTTTGCTCGACTAGCCATGCGCATCCCAAAAAACCTGCGCATGCGCATCCCAAAAAACCTGCGCATGCGCATCCCACAAAACCTGCGCATGCGCATCCCACAAAACCTCGAACGTGTTTTTACTCGACTAGCCTGCGGGATGCATCCTCTCGCACGTGTTTTTACTCGACTAGCCTGCGGGATGCATCCTCTCGCACGTGTTTTTACTCGACTACCCTGCGGGATGCATCCTCTCGCACGTGTTTTTGCTCGACTAGCCATGCGCATCCCAAAAAACCTGCGCATGCGCATCCCAAAAAACCTCGCACGTGTTTTTACTCGACTAGCCTGCGGGATGCATCCTCTCGCACGTGTTTTTACTCGACTAGCCTGCAGGATGCATCCTCTCGCACGTGTTTTTACTCGACTAGCCTGCGGGATGCATCCTCTCGCACGTGTTTTTGCTCGACTAGCCATGCGCATCCCAAAAAACCTGCGCATGCGCATCCCACAAAACCTGCGCATGCGCACCCCACAAAACCTCGCACGTGTTTTTACTCGACTAGCCTGCGGGATGCATCCTCTCGCACGTGTTTTTACTCGACTAGCCTGCGGGATGCATCCTCTCGCACGTGTTTTTGCTCGACTAGCCTGCGGGATGCATCCTCTCGCACGTGTTTTTACTCGACTAGCCTGCGGGATGCATCCTCCCGCACGTGTTTTTACTCGACTAGCCTGCGGGATACATCCTCTCGCACGTGTTTTTGCTCGACTAGCCTGCGGGATGCATCCTCTCGCACGTGTTTTTGCTCGACTAGCCTGCGGGATGCTTCCTCTCGCACGTGTTTTTGCTCGACTAGCCTGCGGGATGCATCCTCTCGCACGTGTTTTTGCTCGACTAGCCATGCGCATCCCAAAAAACCTGCGCATGCGCATCCCACAAAACCTGCGCATGCGCATTCCACAAAACCTCGCACGTGTTTTTACTCGACTAGCCTGCGGGATGCATCCTCTCGCACGTGTTTTTACTCGACTACCCTGCGGGATGCATCCTCTCGCACGTGTTTTTACTCGACTAGCCTGCGGGATGCATCCTCTCGCACGTGTTTTTACTCGACTAGCCTGCGGGATGTATCCTCTCGCACGTGTTTTTACTCGACTAGCCTGCGGGATGCATCCTCTCGCACGTGTTTTTGCTCGACTAGCCTGCGGGATGCATCCTCTCGCACGTGTTTTTACTCGACTAGCCTGCGGGATGCATCCTCTCGCACGTGTTTTTACTCGACTAGCCTGCGGGATGCATCCTCTCGCACGTGTTTTTGCTCGACAAGCCTGCGGGATGCATCCTCTCGCACGTGTTTTTGCTCGACTAGGCATGCGCATCCCAAAAAACCTGCGCATGCGCATCCCACAAAACCTCGCACGTGTTTTTACTCGACTAGCCTGCGGGATGCATCCTCTCGCACGTGTTTTTACTCGACTAGCCTGCGGGATACATCCTCTCGCACGTGTTTTTGCTCGACTAGCCTGCGGGATGCATCCTCTCGCACGTGTTTTTGCTCGACTAGCCTGCGGGATGCATCCTCTCGCACGTGTTTTTACTCGACTAGCCTGCGGGATGCATCCTCTCGCACGTGTTTTTGCTCGACTAGCCTGCGGGATGCATCCTCTCGCACGTGTTTTTACTCGACTAGAATGCGGGATGCATCCTCTCGCACGTGTTTTTACTCGACTAGCCTGCGGGATGCATCATCTCGCACGTGTTTTTACTCGACTAGCTGTGCGCATCCCAAAAAACCTGCGCATGCGCATCCCACAAAACCTGCGCATGCGCATCCCACAAAACCTGCGCATGCGCATCCCACAAAACCTCGCACGTGTTTTTACTCGACTAGCCTGCGGGAATCATCCTCTCGCACGTGTTTTTGCTCGACTAGCCTGCGGGATGCATCCTCTCGCACGTGTTTTTGCTCGACTAGCCTGCGGGACGCATCCTCTCGCACGTGTTTTTGCTCGACTAGCCATGCGCATCCCAAAAATCCTGCGCATGCGCATCCCACAAAACCTGCGCATGCGCATCCCACAAAACCTCGCACGTGTTTTTACTCGACTAGCCTGCGGGATGCATCCTCTCGCACGTGTTTTTACTCGACTACCCTGCGGGATGCATCCTCTCGCACATGTTTTTGCTCGACTAGCCATGCGCATCCCAAAAAACCACCGCATGCGCATCCCACAAAAACTGCGCATGCGCATCCCACAAAACCTCGCACGTGTTTTTACTCGACTAGCCTGCGGGATGCATCCTCTCGCACGTGTTTTTACTCGACTAGCCTGCGGGATGCATCCTCTCGCACGTGTTTTTGCTCGACTAGCCTGCGGGATGCATCCTCTCGCACGTGTTTTTACTCGACTAGCCTGCGGGATGCATCCTCTCGCACGTGTTCTTACTCGACTAGCCTGCGGGATGCATCCTCTCGCACGTGTTTTTCCTCGACTAGCTATGCGCATCCCAAAAAACCTGCGCATGCGCATCCCACAAAACCTGCGCATGCGCATCCCACAAAACCTGCGCATGCGCATCCCACAAAACCTCGCACGTGTTTTTACTCGACTAGCCTGCGGGATTCATCCTCTCGCACGTGTTTTTGCTCGACTAGCCTGCGGGATGCATCCTCTCGCACGTGTTTTTGCTCCACTAGCCTGCGGGACGCATCCTCTCGCACGTGTTTTTGCTCGACTAGCCATGCGCATCCCAAAAATCCTGCGCATGCGCATCCCACAAAACCTGCGCATGCGCATCCCACAAAACCTCGCACGTGTTTTTACTCGACTAGCCTGCGGGATGCATCCTCTCGCACGTGTTTTTACTCGACTACCCTGCGGGATGCATCCTCTCGCACATGTTTTTGCTCGACTAGCCATGCGCATCCCAAAAAACCACCGCATGCGCATCCCACAAAACCTGCGCATGCGCATCCCACAAAACCTCGCACGTGTTTTTACTCGACTAGCCTGCGGGATGCATCCTCTCGCACGTGTTTTTACTCGACTAGCCTGCGGGATGCATCCTCTCGCACGTGTTTTTGCTCGACTAGCCATGCGCATCCCAAAAAACCTGCGCATGCGCATCCCACAAAACCTGCGCATGCGCATCCCACAAAACCTCGCACGTGTTTTTACTCGACTAGCCTGCGGGATGCATCCTCTCGCACGTGTTTTTACTCGACTAGCCTGCGGGATGCATCCTCTCGCACGTGTTTTTGCTCGACTAGCCTGCGGGATGCATCCTCTCGCACGTGTTTTTACTCGACTAGCCTGCGGGATGCATCCTCTCGCACGTGTTTTTACTCGACTACCCTGCGGGATGCATCCTCTCGCACGTGTTTTTGCTCGACTAGCCATGCGCATCCCAAAAAACCTGCGCATGCGCATCCCACAAAACCTCGCACGTGTTTTTACTCGACTAGCCTGCGGGATGAATCCTCTCGCACGTGTTTTTACTCGACTAGCCTGCGGGATGCATCCTCTCGCACGTGTTTTTGCTCGACTAGCCTGCCGGATGCATCCTCTCGCACGTGTTTTTACTCGACTAGCCTGCGGGATGCATCCTCCCGCACGTGTTTTTACTCGACTAGCCTGCGGGATACATCCTCTCGCACGTGTTTTTGCTCGACTAGCCTGCGGGATGCATCCTCTCGCACGTGTTTTTGCACGACTAGCCTGCGGGATGCATCCTCTCGCACGTGTTTTTGCTCGACTAGCCTGCGGGACGCATCCTCTCGCACGTGTTTTTACTCGACTAGCCTGCGGGATGCATCCTCTCGCACGTGTTTTTACTCGACTAGCCTTCGGGATTCATCCTCTCGCACGTGTTTTTACTCGACTAGCCTGCGGGATGCATCCTCTCGCACGTGTTTTTACTCGACTAGCCTGCGGGATGCATCCTCTCGCACGTGTTTTTACTCGACTAGCCTGCGGGATGCATCCTCTCGCACGTGTTTTTGCTCGACTAGCCATGCGCATCCCAAAAAACCTGCGCATGCGCATCCCAAAAAACCTCGCACGTGTTTTTACTCGACTAGCCTGCGGGATGCATCCTCTCGCACGTGTTTTTACTCGACTAGCCTGCAGGATGCATCCTCTCGCACGTGTTTTTACTCGACTAGCCTGCGGGATGCATCCTCTCGCACGTGTTTTTGCTCGACTAGCCATGCGCATCCCAAAAAACCTGCGCATGCGCATCCCAAAAAACCTGCGCATGCGCATCCCACAAAACCTGCGCATGCGCATCCCACAAAACCTGCGCATGCGCATCCCACAAAACCTCGAACGTGTTTTTACTCGACTAGCCTGCGGGATGCATCCTCTCGCACGTGTTTTTACTCGACTAGCCTGCGGGATGCATCCTCTCGCACGTGTTTTTACTCGACTAGCCTGCGGGATGCATCTTCTCGCACGTGTTTTTACTCGACTAGCCTGCGGGGTGCATCATCTCGCACGTGTTTTTACTCGACTAGCCTGCGGGATGTATCCTCTCGCACGTGGTTTTACTCGACTAGCCTGCGGGATGCATCCTCTCGCACGTGATTTTGCTCGACTAGCCATGCGCATCCCAAAAAACCTGCGCATGCGCATCCCACAAAACGTCGCACGTGTTTTTACTCGACTAGCCTGCGGGATGCATCCTCCCGCACGTGTTTTTACTCGACTAGCCTGCGGGATACATCCTCTCGCACGTGTTTTTGCTCGACTAGCCTGCGGGATGCATCCTCTCGCACGTGTTTTTGCTCGACTAGCCTGCGGGATGCATCCTCTCGCACGTGTTTTTGCTCGACTAGCCTGCGGGACGCATCCTCTCGCACGTGTTTTTACTCGACTAGCCTGCGGGATGCATCCTCTCGCACGTGTTTTTACTCGACTAGCCTGCCGGATGCATCCTCCCGCACGTGTTTTTACTCGACTAGCCTGCGGGATACATCCTCTCGCACGTGTTTTTGCTCGACTAGCCTGCGGGATGCATCCTCTCGCACGTGTTTTTGCTCGACTAGCCTGCGGGATGCATCCTCTCGCACGTGTTTTTGCTCGACTAGCCTGCGGGATGCATCCTCTCGCACGTGTTTTTACTCGACTAGCCTGCGGGATGCATCCTCTCGCACGTGTTTTTACTCGACTAGCCTGCGGGATGCATCCTCTCGCACGTGTTTTTACTCGACTAGCCTGCGGGATGCATCCTCTCGCACGTGTTTTTGCTCGACTAGCCATGCGCATCCCAAAAAACCTGCGCATGCGCATCCCAAAAAACCTGCGCATGCGCATCCCACAAAACCTGCGCATGCGCATCCCACAAAACCTCGCACGTGTTTTTACTCGACTAGCCTGCGGGATGCATCCTCTCGCACGTGTTTTTACTCGACTAGCCTGCGGGATGCATCCTCTCGCACGTGTTTTTACTCGACTAGCCTGCGGGATGCATCCTCTCGCACGTGTTTTTGCTCGACTAGCCTGCGGGATGCATCCTCTCGCACGTGTTTTTGCTCGACTAGGCATGCGCATCCCAAAAAACCTGCGCATGCGCATCCCACAAAACCTCGCACGTGTTTTTACTCGACTAGCCTGCGGGATGCATCCTTTCGCACGTGTTTTTGCTCGACTAGCCTGCGGGATGCATCCTCTCGCACGTGTTTTTACTCGACTAGCCTGCGGGATGCATCCTCTCGCACGTGTTTTTGCTCGACTAGCCTGCGGGATGCATCCTCTCGCACGTGTTTTTACTCGACTAGCCTGCGGGATGCATCCTCTCGCACGTGTTTTTACTCGACTAGCCTGCGGGATGCATCCTCTCGCACGTGTTTTTACTCGACTAGCCTGCGGGATGCATCCTCTCGCACGTGTTTTTGCTCGACTAGCCATGCGCATCCCAAAAAACCTGCGCATGCGCATCCCAAAAAACCTCGCACGTGTTTTTACTCGACTAGCCTGCGGGATGCATCCTCTCGCACGTGTTTTTACTCGACTAGCCTGCAGGATGCATCCTCTCGCACGTGTTTTTAATCGACTAGCCTGCGGGATGCATCCTCTCGCACGTGTTTTTGCTCGACTAGCCATGCGCATCCCAAAAAACCTGCGCATGCGCATCCCAAAAAACCTGCGCATGCGCATCCCACAAAACCTGCGCATGCGCATCCCACAAAACCTGCGCATGCGCATCCCACAAAACCTCGAACGTGTTTTTACTCGACTAGCCTGCGGGATGCATCCTCTCGCACGTGTTTTTACTCGACTAGCCTGCGGGATGCATCCTCTCGCACGTGTTTTTACTCGACTACCCTGCGGGATGCATCCTCTCGCACGTGTTTTTGCTCGACTAGCCATGCGCATCCCAAAAAACCTGCGCATGCGCATCCCAAAAAACCTCGCACGTGTTTTTACTCGACTAGCCTGCGGGATGCATCCTCTCGCACGTGTTTTTACTCGACTAGCCTGCAGGATGCATCCTCTCGCACGTGTTTTTACTCGACTAGCCTGCGGGATGCATCCTCTCGCACGTGTTTTTGCTCGACTAGCCATGCGCATCCCAAAAAACCTGCGCATGCGCATCCCACAAAACCTGCGCATGCGCACCCCACAAAACCTCGCACGTGTTTTTACTCGACTAGCCTGCGGGATGCATCCTCTCGCACGTGTTTTTACTCGACTAGCCTGCGGGATGCATCCTCTCGCACGTGTTTTTGCTCGACTAGCCTGCGGGATGCATCCTCTCGCACGTGTTTTTACTCGACTAGCCTGCGGGATGCATCCTCCCGCACGTGTTTTTACTCGACTAGCCTGCGGGATACATCCTCTCGCACGTGTTTTTGCTCGACTAGCCTGCGGGATGCATCCTCTCGCACGTGTTTTTGCTCGACTAGCCTGCGGGATGCTTCCTCTCGCACGTGTTTTTGCTCGACTAGCCTGCGGGATGCATCCTCTCGCACGTGTTTTTGCTCGACTAGCCATGCGCATCCCAAAAAACCTGCGCATGCGCATCCCACAAAACCTGCGCATGCGCATTCCACAAAACCTCGCACGTGTTTTTACTCGACTAGCCTGCGGGATGCATCCTCTCGCACGTGTTTTTACTCGACTACCCTGCGGGATGCATCCTCTCGCACGTGTTTTTACTCGACTAGCCTGCGGGATGCATCCTCTCGCACGTGTTTTTACTCGACTAGCCTGCGGGATGTATCCTCTCGCACGTGTTTTTACTCGACTAGCCTGCGGGATGCATCCTCTCGCACGTGTTTTTGCTCGACTAGCCTGCGGGATGCATCCTCTCGCACGTGTTTTTACTCGACTAGCCTGCGGGATGCATCCTCTCGCACGTGTTTTTACTCGACTAGCCTGCGGGATGCATCCTCTCGCACGTGTTTTTGCTCGACAAGCCTGCGGGATGCATCCTCTCGCACGTGTTTTTGCTCGACTAGGCATGCGCATCCCAAAAAACCTGCGCATGCGCATCCCACAAAACCTCGCACGTGTTTTTACTCGACTAGCCTGCGGGATGCATCCTCTCGCACGTGTTTTTACTCGACTAGCCTGCGGGATACATCCTCTCGCACGTGTTTTTGCTCGACTAGCCTGCGGGATGCATCCTCTCGCACGTGTTTTTGCTCGACTAGCCTGCGGGATGCATCCTCTCGCACGTGTTTTTACTCGACTAGCCTGCGGGATGCATCCTCTCGCACGTGTTTTTGCTCGACTAGCCTGCGGGATGCATCCTCTCGCACGTGTTTTTACTCGACTAGAATGCGGGATGCATCCTCTCGCACGTGTTTTTACTCGACTAGCCTGCGGGATGCATCATCTCGCACGTGTTTTTACTCGACTAGCCTGCGGGATGCATCCTCTCGCACGTGTTTTTACTCGACTAGCCTGCGGGATGTATCCTCTCGCACGTGTTTTTACTCGACTAGCCTGCGGGATGCATCCTCCCGCACGTGTTTTTACTCGACTAGCCTGCGGGATGCATCCTCTCGCACGTGTTTTTACTCGACTAGCCTGCGGGATGCATCCTCTCGCACGTGTTTTTACTCGACTAGCCTGCGGGATGCATCCTCCCGCACGTGTTTTTACTCGACTAGCCTGCGGGATGCATCCTCTCGCACGTGTTTTTGCTCGACTAGCCTGCGGGATGCATCCTCTCGCACGTGTTTTTACTCGACTAGCCTGCGGGATGCATCCTCTCGCACGTGTTTTTACTCGACTAGCCTGCGGGATGCATCCTCTCGCACGTGTTTTTACTCGACTAGCCTGCGGGATGCATCCTCTCGCACGTGTTTTTACTCGACTAGCCTGCGGGATGTATCCTCTCGCACGTGTTTTTACTCGACTAGCCTGCGGGATGCATCCTCTCGCACGTGTTTTTGCTCGACTAGCCTGCGGGATGCATCCTCTCGCACGTGTTTTTACTCGACTAGCCTGCGGGATGCATCCTCTCGCACGTGTTTTTACTCGACTAGCCTGCGGGATGCATCCTCTCGCACGTGTTTTTGCTCGACTAGCCTGCGGGATGCATCCTCTCGCACGTGTTTTTGCTCGACTAGGCATGCGCATCCCAAAAAACCTGCGCATGCGCATCCCACAAAACCTCGCACGTGTTTTTACTCGACTAGCCTGCGGGATGCATCCTCTCGCACGTGTTTTTGCTCGACTAGCCTGCGGGATGCATCCTCTCGCACGTGTTTTTGCTCGACTAGCCATGCGCATCCCAAAAATCCTGCGCATGCGCATCCCACAAAACCTGCGCATGCGCATCCCACAAAACCTCGCACGTGTTTTTACTCGACTAGCCTGCGGGATGCATCCTCTCGCACGTGTTTTTACTCGACTAGCCTGCGGGATGCATCCTCTCGCACGTGTTTTTACTCGACTACCCTGCGGGATGCATCCTCTCGCACGTGTTTTTGCTCGACTAGCCATGCGCATCCCAAAAAACCTGCGCATGCGCATCCCAAAAAACCTCGCACGTGTTTTTACTCGACTAGCCTGCGGGATGCATCCTCTCGCACGTGTTTTTACTCGACTAGCCTGCAGGATGCATCCTCTCGCACGTGTTTTTACTCGACTAGCCTGCGGGATGCATCCTCTCGCACGTGTTTTTGCTCGACTAGCCATCCGCATCCCAAAAAACCTGCGCATGCGCATCCCAAAAAACCTGCGCATGCGCATCCCACAAAACCTGCGCATGCGCATCCCACAATACCTCGCACGTGTTTTTACTCGACTAGCCTGCGGGATGCATCCTCTCGCACGTGTTTTTACTCGACTAGCCTGCGGGATGCATCCTCTCGCACGTGTTTTTGCTCGACTAGCCTGCGGGATGCATCCTCTCTCACGTGTTTTTGCTCGACTAGGCATGCGCATCCCAAAAAACCTGCGCATGCGCATCCCACAAAACCTCGCACGGGTTTTTACTCGACTAGCCTGCGGGATGCATCCTCTCGCACGTGTTTTTGCTCGACTAGCCTGCGGGATGCATCCTCTCGCACGTGTTTTTGCTCGACTAGCCATGCGCATCCCAAAAAACCTGCGCATGCGCATCCCACAAAACCTGCCCATGCGCATCCCACAAAACCTCGCACGTGTTTTTACTCGACTAGACTGCGGGATGCATCCTCTCGCACGTGTTTTTACTCGACTAGCCTGCGGGATGCATCCTCTCGCACGTGTTTTTACTCGACTAGCCTGCGGGATGCATCCTCTCGCACGTGTTTTTGCTCGACTAGCCTGCGGGATGCATCCTCTCGCACGTGTTTTTGCTCGACTAGGCATGCGCATCCCAAAAAACCTGCGCATGCGCATCCCAAAAAACCTGCGCATGCGCATCCCACAAAACCTGCGCATGCGCATCCCACAAAACCTCGCACGTGTTTTTACTCAACTAGCCTGCGGGATGCATCCTCTCGCACGTGTTTTTCCTCGACTAGCCATGCGCATCCCAAAAAACCTGCGCATGCGCATCCCACAAAACCTCGCATGTGTTTTTACTCGACTAGCCTGCGGGATGCATCCTCTCGCACGTGTTTTTGCTCGACTAGCCTGCGGGATGCATCCTCTCGCACGTGTTTTTGCTCGACTAGCCATGCGCATCCCAAAAAACCTGCGCATGCGCATCCCACAAAACCTGCCCATGCGCATCCCACAAAACCTCGCACGTGTTTTTACTCGACTAGCCTGCGGGATGCATCCTCTCGCACGTGTTTTTACTCGACTAGCCTGCGGGATGCATCCTCTCGCACGTGTTTTTACTCGACTAGCCTGCGGGATGCATCCTCTCGCACGTGTTTTTGCTCGACTAGCCTGCGGGATGCATCCTCTCTCACGTGTTTTTGCTCGACTAGGCATGCGCATCCCAAAAAACCTGCGCATGCGCATCCCACAAAACCTGCGCATGCGCATCCCACAAAACCTCGCACGTGTTTTTACTCAACTAGCCTGCGGGATGCATCCTCTCGCACGTGTTTTTACTCGACTAGCCTGCGGGATGCATCCTCTCGCACGTGTTTTTCCTCGACTAGCCATGCGCATCCCAAAAAACCTGCGCATGCGCATCCCACAAAACCTGCGCATGCGCATCCCACAAAACCTCGCACGTGTTTTTACTCGACTAGCCTGCGGGATGCATCCTCTCGCACGTGTTTTTGCTCGACTAGCCTGCGGGATGCATCCTCTCGCACGTGTTTTTGCTCGACTAGCCATGCGCATCCCAAAAAACCTGCGCATGCGCATCCCACAAAACCTGCCCATGCGCATCCCACAAAACCTCGCACGTGTTTTTACTCGACTAGCCTGCGGGATGCATCCTCTCGCACGTGTTTTTGCTCGACTAGCCTGCGGGATGCATCCTCTCACACGTGTTTTTACTCGACTACCCTGCGGGATGCATCCTCTCGCACGTGTTTTTGCTCGACTAGCCATGCGCATCCCAAAAAACCTGCGCATGCGCATTCCAAAAAACCTGCGCATGCGCATCCCACAAAACCTGCGCATGCGCATCCCACAAAACCTGCGCATGCGCATCCCACAATACCTTGCACGTGTTTTTACTCGACTAGCCTGCGGGATGCATCCTCTCGCACGTGTTTTTACTCGACTAGCCTGCGGGATGCATCCTCTCGCACGTGTTTTTACTCGACTAGCCTGCGGGATGCATCCTCTAGCACGTGTTTTTGCTCGACTAGCCTGCGGGATGCATCCTCTCGCACGTGTTTTTGCTCGACTAGGCATGCGCATCCCAAAAAACCTGCGCATGCGCATCCCAAAAAACCTGCGCATGCGCATCCCACAAAACCTCGCACGTGTTTTTACTCAACTAGCCTGCGGGATGCATCCTCTCGCACGTGTTTTTACTCGACTAGCCTGCGGGATGCATCCTCTCGCACGTGTTTTTCCTCGACTAGCCATGCGCATCCCAAAAAACCTGCGCATGCGCATCCCAAAAAACCTGCGCATGCGCATCCCACAAAACCTCGCACGTGTTTTTACTCGACTAGCCTGCGGGATGCATCCTCTCGCACGTGTTTTTGCTCGACTAGCCTGCGGGATGCATCCTCTCGCACGTGTTTTTGCTCGACTAGCCTGCGGGATGCATCCTCTCGCACGTGTTTTTGCTCGACTAGCCATGCGCATCCCAAAAATCCTGCGCATGCGCATCCCACAAAACCTGCGCATGCGCATCCCACAAAACGTCGCACGTGTTTTTACTCGACTAGCCTGCGGGATGCATCCTCTCGCACGTGTTTTTACTCAACTAGCCTGCGGGATGCATCCTCTCGCACGTGTTTTTACTCGACTACCCTGCGGGATGCATCCTCTCGCACGTGTTTTTGCTCGACTAGCCATGCGCATCCCAAAAAACCTGCACATGCGCATCCCACAAAACCTGCGCATGCGCATCCCACAAAACCTCGCACGTGTTTTTACTCGACTAGCCTGCGGGATGCATCCTCTCGCACGTGTTTTTACTCGACTAGCCTGCGGGATGCATCCTCTCGCACGTGTTTTTGCTCGACTAGCCTGCGGGATGCATCCTCTCGCACGTGTTTTTACTCGACTAGCCTGCGGGATGCATCCTCCCGCACGTGTTTTTACTCGACTAGCCTGCGGGATACATCCTCTCGCACGTGTTTTTGCTCGACTAGCCTGCGGGATGCATCCTCCCGCACGTGTTTTTGCTCGACTAGCCTGCGGGATGCATCCTCTCGCACGTGTTTTTGCTCGACTAGCCTGCGGGACGCATCCTCTCGCACGTGTTTTTACTCGACTAGCCTGCGGGATGCATCCTCTCGCACGTGTTTTTACTCGACTAGCCTTCGGGATCCATCCTCTCGCACGTGTTTTTACTCGACTAGCCTGCGGGATGCATCCTCTCGCACGTGTTTTTGCTCGACTAGCCTGCGGGATGCATCCTCTCGCACGTGTTTTTGCTCGACTAGCCTGCGGGATGCATCCTCTCGCACGTGTTTTTACTCGACTAGCCTGCGGGATGCATCCTCCCGCACGTGTTTTTACTCGACTAGCCTGCGGGATACATCCTCTCGCACGTGTTTTTGCTCGACTAGCCTGCGGGATGCATCCTCTCGCACGTGTTTTTGCTCGACTAGCCTGCGGGATGCTTCCTCTCGCACGTGTTTTTGCTCGACTAGCCTGCGGGATGCATCCTCTCGCACGTGATTTTGCTCGACTAGCCATGCGCATCCCAAAAAACCTGCGCATGCGCATCCCACAAAACCTCGCACGTGTTTTTACTCGACTAGCCTGCGGGATGCATCCTCTCGCACGTGTTTTTACTCGACTAGCCTGCGGGATGCATCCTCTCGCACGTGTTTTTACTCGACTAGCCTGCGGGATGCATCCTCTCGCACGTGTTTTTGCTCGACTAGCCTGCGGGATGCATCCTCTCGCACGTGTTTTTACTCGACTAGCCTGCGGGATGCATCCTCCCGCACGTGTTTTTACTCGACTAGCCTGCGGGATACATCCTCTCGCACGTGTTTTTGCTCGACTAGCCTGCGGTATGCATCCTCTCGCACGTGTTTTTGCTCGACTAGCCTGCGGGATGCATCCTCTCGCACGTGTTTTTGCTCGACTAGCCTGCGGGACGCATCCTCTCGCACGTGTTTTTACTCGACTAGCCTGCGGGATGCATCCTCTCGCACGTGTTTTTACTCGACTAGCCTTCGGGATTCATCCTCTCGCACGTGTTTTTACTCGACTAGCCTGCGGGATGCATCCTCTCGCACGTGATTTTGCTCGACTAGCCATGCGCATCCCAAAAAACCTGCGCATGCGCATCCCACAAAACCTCGCACGTGTTTTTACTCGACTAGTCTGCGGGATGCATCCTCTCGCACGTGTTTTTACTCGACTAGCCTGCGGGATGCATCCTCTCGCACGTGTTTTTACTCGACTAGCCTGCGGGATGCATCCTCTCACACGTGTTTTTACTCGACTAGCCTGCGGGATGTATCCTCTCGCACGTGGTTTTACTCGACTAGCCTGCGGGATGCATCCTCTCGCACGTGATTTTGCTCGACTAGCCATGCGCATCCCAAAAAACCTGCGCATGCGCATCCCACAAAACCTGCGCATGCGCATCCCACAAAACCTCGCACGTGTTTTTACTCGACTAGCCTGCGGGATGCATCCTCTCGCACGTGTTTTTGCTCGACTAGCCTGCGGGATGCATCCTCTCGCACGTGTTTTTGCTCGACTAGCCTGCGGGATGCATCCTCTCGCACGTGTTTTTGCTCGACTAGCCATGCGCATCCCAAAAATCCTGCGCATGCGCATCCCACAAAACCTGCGCATGCGCATCCCACAAAACGTCGCACGTGTTTTTACTCGACTAGCCTGCGGGATGCATCCTCTCGCACGTGTTTTTACTCAACTAGCCTGCGGGATGCATCCTCTCGCACGTGTTTTTACTCGACTACCCTGCGGGATGCATCCTCTCGCACGTGTTTTTGCTCGACTAGCCATGCGCATCCCAAAAAACCTGCACATGCGCATCCCACAAAACCTGCGCATGCGCATCCCACAAAACCTCGCACGTGTTTTTACTCGACTAGCCTGCGGGATGCATCCTCTCGCACGTGTTTTTACTCGACTAGCCTGCGGGATGCATCCTCTCGCACGTGTTTTTGCTCGACTAGCCTGCGGGATGCATCCTCTCGCACGTGTTTTTACTCGACTAGCCTGCGGGATGCATCCTCCCGCACGTGTTTTTACTCGACTAGCCTGCGGGATACATCCTCTCGCACGTGTTTTTGCTCGACTAGCCTGCGGGATGCATCCTCCCGCACGTGTTTTTGCTCGACTAGCCTGCGGGATGCATCCTCTCGCACGTGTTTTTGCTCGACTAGCCTGCGGGACGCATCCTCTCGCACGTGTTTTTACTCGACTAGCCTGCGGGATGCATCCTCTCGCACGTGTTTTTACTCGACTAGCCTTCGGGATCCATCCTCTCGCACGTGTTTTTACTCGACTAGCCTGCGGGACGCATCCTCTCGCACGTGTTTTTACTCGACTAGCCTGCGGGATGCATCCTCTCGCACGTGTTTTTACTCGACTAGCCTGCGGGATGCATCCTCTCGCACGTGTTTTTGCTCGACTAGCCTGCGGGATGCATCCTCTCTCACGTGTTTTTGCTCGACTAGGCATGCGCATCCCAAAAAACCTGCGCATGCGCATCCCAAAAAACCTGCGCATGCGCATCCCACAAAACCTGCGCATGCGCATCCCACAAAACCTCGCACGTGTTTTTACTCGACTAGCCTGCGGGATGCATCCTCTCGCACGTGTTTTTGCTCGACTAGCCTGCGGGATGCATCCTCTCGCACGTGTTTTTGCTCGACTAGCCATGCGCATCCCAAAAAACCTGCGCATGCGCATCCCACAAAACCTGCCCATGCGCATCCCACAAAACCTCGCACGTGTTTTTACTCGACTAGACTGCGGGATGCATCCTCTCGCACGTGTTTTTACTCGACTAGCCTGCGGGATGCATCCTCTCGCACGTGTTTTTACTCGACTAGCCTGCGGGATGCATCCTCTCGCACGTGTTTTTGCTCGACTAGCCTGCGGGATGCATCCTCTCGCACGTGTTTTTGCTCGACTAGGCATGCGCATCCCAAAAAACCTGCGCATGCGCATCCCAAAAAACCTGCGCATGCGCATCCCACAAAACCTGCGCATGCGCATCCCACAAAACCTCGCACGTGTTTTTACTCAACTAGCCTGCGGGATGCATCCTCTCGCACGTGTTTTTCCTCGACTAGCCATGCGCATCCCAAAAAACCTGCGCATGCGCATCCCACAAAACCTCGCATGTGTTTTTACTCGACTAGCCTGCGGGATGCATCCTCTCGCACGTGTTTTTGCTCGACTAGCCTGCGGGATGCATCCTCTCGCACGTGTTTTTGCTCGACTAGCCATGCGCATCCCAAAAAACCTGCGCATGCGCATCCCACAAAACCTGCCCATGCGCATCCCACAAAACCTCGCACGTGTTTTTACTCGACTAGCCTGCGGGATGCATCCTCTCGCACGTGTTTTTACTCGACTAGCCTGCGGGATGCATCCTCTCGCACGTGTTTTTACTCGACTAGCCTGCGGGATGCATCCTCTCGCACGTGTTTTTGCTCGACTAGCCTGCGGGATGCATCCTCTCTCACGTGTTTTTGCTCGACTAGGCATGCGCATCCCAAAAAACCTGCGCATGCGCATCCCACAAAACCTGCGCATGCGCATCCCACAAAACCTCGCACGTGTTTTTACTCAACTAGCCTGCGGGATGCATCCTCTCGCACGTGTTTTTACTCGACTAGCCTGCGGGATGCATCCTCTCGCACGTGTTTTTCCTCGACTAGCCATGCGCATCCCAAAAAACCTGCGCATGCGCATCCCACAAAACCTGCGCATGCGCATCCCACAAAACCTCGCACGTGTTTTTACTCGACTAGCCTGCGGGATGCATCCTCTCGCACGTGTTTTTGCTCGACTAGCCTGCGGGATGCATCCTCTCGCACGTGTTTTTGCTCGACTAGCCATGCGCATCCCAAAAAACCTGCGCATGCGCATCCCACAAAACCTGCCCATGCGCATCCCACAAAACCTCGCACGTGTTTTTACTCGACTAGCCTGCGGGATGCATCCTCTCGCACGTGTTTTTGCTCGACTAGCCTGCGGGATGCATCCTCTCACACGTGTTTTTACTCGACTACCCTGCGGGATGCATCCTCTCGCACGTGTTTTTGCTCGACTAGCCATGCGCATCCCAAAAAACCTGCGCATGCGCATCCCAAAAAACCTGCGCATGCGCATCCCACAAAACCTGCGCATGCGCATCCCACAAAACCTGCGCATGCGCATCCCACAATACCTTGCACG